>NC_134354.1:715349997-715422497 GCF_048569485.1 Anomaloglossus baeobatrachus
GCTGATCTCCCGGCGGCCGGCTTATGAGAGCGTTCAGCTGATCGTTCACAATAGCCGGCCACCAGGAGATCATCTGATCGCTCTCAAAAGCCGGCGGCCGGGAGATCAGCTGATTGCTCTCAAAAACCAGCGGCCGGGAGATCAGCTGATCGTTCTCAAAAGCCGTTCGCCGACTTTTGAGAATGATCAGCTGATCTCCCGGCGGCCGGCTAATGAGAGCGATCAGCTGATCGCTCTCTCTCTCTCTCCCGTTTTACAACGGAATCCGCTTTCTCATGACAATGAATTCCATTTCTTGTCACCTGTTGTACAATGCATCAGTCACAAGCATCAAGCAACACAAGTGATTGATGCAAAACAACGGAAATGTGAACATAGCCTATGATGGAGAGGGGCAGCCTGGGGGGGAATATGATGGATAGAGGCAACGTGGGGGGAATATGATGGAGAGAGGCAGCATGGGGGGAATATGATGGAGAGGGGCAGCCTGGAGGGGAATATGATGGAGAGGGACAGCCTGGGGGGGAATATGATGGAGAGGGACAGGTTGGGGGGAATATAATGGAGAGGGGCAGCCTGGGGGAAATATAATGAAGAGGGGCAGCCTGTGGGGGAATATGATGGAGAAGGGCAGCCTGGGGGACAATATGATGGAGAGGGGCAGCGTGGGGGGAATATGATGGAGTGGGGCAGCCTGTGGGGGAATATGATGGAGAGGTTCAGTTTGTGGAGGGGATATTTTGTGAAGGAAGCACTACAATTATTTTTTCAGGAGTGCAGAATAGATGACATTTATGGGGCAGTATAATGATACTTTTATTTCTAAGAGCGCCATGTTGGGAAGTGTTGCGGAAGGTGGAGAACAGGGAAATCTGGACACATGAGCACTGTGCGCGACATCTCATCATGGCGTCTTTACTTCATGGAGACACAAGGTACGGGAACAACTCTGATTTGAGATGACATCACCTATAAGGTACCTGCATGTAAATCATTTTGATACTGCCTGAATCTCATCAGTACTGTGGTTCCTCTATGCTCCACAGTCTGATGATGCCTGATAACAACTAGCAACTCACAGCATCACCTTATCATTTCAGGACAACCTGGGAGTTGGTTTGTACAATACAATTGTACATGGGGCTAAGGTTGGTTATTTATTCATGTTCTGATGGTAATTCTGGCCCTGCATTCATGTGCTGACGGTGGTTCTGGTGCTACATTTATGTGCTGACGATGGTTCTAGCTTTGCATTCATGTGCTAACGGTGGTTGCGGCGTTGCATTCATGTGCTGACCTTGGTTCTAGCTTTGTATTCATGTGCTGAAGGTGGTTCTGGCTGTGCATTCATGTGCTGAGCTTGGTTCTGATGCTGCATTCATGTGCTGATGGTTCTTGCACTGCATTTATGTACTGATGGTGGTTCTTGCACTGCATTTATGTACTGATGGTGGTTCTTGAGCTGCATTCATGTACTGACGCTGATTCTGGTGGTGCACTTATGTAATGACAAAACAAGCTTCATGGCTTCAAGTTAAAATGTAAAAAAAAAATCTTCAAAACTTTGTTTTGAGATTATGAGGAGAATTTGGCAAGATTCTTATCCAAAAACAGTGTAAATTAGCGTATGTGTAACGTCTGCCTGGATCCACAGACTCAGATGGGCTGTAAAGGGGAGGCTAGAGGGAAGCCACTCACCAAGTAGGACCCCCAGAACCCTGAAACCCTTTAACCCCTATACAGGGATTTGGAATTACACAGGACCCTGGAGATCACTACCTGTGGAAGGCAGCAGTCCGATGAGAGTAGTAGTCAGGCAGGGTCAAACCA
Source organism: Anomaloglossus baeobatrachus (assembly GCF_048569485.1). Taxonomy (NCBI): domain Eukaryota; kingdom Metazoa; phylum Chordata; class Amphibia; order Anura; family Aromobatidae; genus Anomaloglossus; species Anomaloglossus baeobatrachus. Next base: position 715,351,828 of record NC_134354.1, read on the forward strand.
GGAATTGCGGAACAGGGACAGAATCAGAAGGCAGTGACTTAGTCAGCAAACGTAGCAGAGGTCAGATCCGGGTCGGGCAGCAAGGTACAAAAACAGTAGGCAGAAGGGTAGTCAAAAACACGCAGAAGTCAACACAGGAATCACCAACAGAATAGGACGTAACAGGAGCCAGGAAAATCAGAACTATATCTGGCAGTAATCATGTGACAGGAGGGGAAATAGGAAGGGTGTGGTGTCTTCCCATTGGCTGTAGCTGAACGCTGGCAACTTCAGCTGGAAGACACATGCCACCCAGAGTCAGCCAGCGGTACTGCAGATCCCAAGCTAACCCAGCCCAGTGGATGATTGGAGCCTGTGCCCACTGGTGCCGCTGGCATTGACTTCTCTCCCATCACCAGCACCATCCACGGCAGGAACACGGCGTCGCCTGGCGATCGGAGCAGAAGTCGCTGGAGCAGACTCCGGCGGTGACGTAACAGTACCCCCCCTCCACGAGGGGCCTCCGGACCCTCAAAACCCGGCTTCCCAGGAAATTGGAGGTGAAACCGTCAGACCAGACCCCTAGCATGAACATCGCTCGCAGGGACCCATGACCTCTCCTCGGGGCCGTAACCCCTCCAATGCACCAAATACTGTACCGCCCCTCTGACAATACGGGAATCAAGTATTCTCTGTACCTCATACTCCAAGTTACCTTCCACCAAAACAGGAGGAGGAGGGTCACTGACTGGGTGAATGGGGACACGATATAACTTGAGGAGGGACTTATGGAACACATTCGATATCTTGAAGGATGGGGGGAGTTGCAGGCGGAAAGCTGTGGGATTAATTACCTCGATTATCTCGTAAGGTCCAATAAATCTTGGACCCAGCTTAGCAGAAGGGACCTTGAGTTTAATATTCTGTGTGGATAACCATACCTTGTCCCCAACTCCAAGGCTAGGGTCCTTGGAACGTCTCTTATTAGCAGAGGAGGCTTGACCAACCTTTGCCTTCTTCAGGTTCTCTTTCACCTCAGACCAGATAGCCTTTAATTTGTCCACAGTTGAGTCAGCCTCAGGAGTATCCACCACAGCGGAAGAAAAAGAACCAAAACGTGGATGCAACTCTAAATTGCAGAAAAAGGGGGTAGTCTTGATGGATTCCTGATACTGATTATTGATAGCGAACTCAGCTAACGGCAGATATTCCACCCAGTCAGACTGACGGTCAGACACATAACACCGGAGATATTGTTCAAGGGTTTGATTGGAACGTTCGGTCTGACCATTGGTCTCTGGGTGGTAGGCAGATGAAAAAGATAGCTCTATATGGATCTTTTTACAAAACGCCCTCCAGAATTTTGAGACGAACTGTGTTACTCGGTCAGAAACAATATTTTCCGGAACCCCGTGTAACCGCACAATATGCCTAATAAACAACTTGCTAAGAGTTTCAGAATTGGGTAATCCGGACAGAGGAACAAAATGACACTGTTTGCTGAATCTATCCACTAGTACCCAGATACAAGTCTTCCCTTCTGAGGGTGGAAGGTCAGTGATGAAGTCCATGGAGAGATGTGTCCAAGGGCTTACTGGAGTAGGTAGGGACTGGAGAAATCCGGCAGGGCGGGTACGGGGTGTCTTGGCTTGAGCACAAGTTTCACAAGCCAGTACATATTCCTTACAATCTTTCGCTACGGTTGGCCACCAAAAATTCCTGGTTACTAATCGGAGGGTATTACCGATACCAGGGTGACCTGCCAGCACAGAATTGTGGGATTCCTGGAGTACCTGTAGGCGCAGTGAGGGGGCGACAAACAGTTTATGGACAGGGGTGGTTTCAGGAGCTTGGTCTTGGGTATTATGGACCTCTTCTATCAAATCTAAGGAAACCGATGACATAATAATGCCTTTAGCTAAAATATGCACTGGTTCAGAGTCTTCGGACTGAGAGGGACAGAAGCTACGGGAAAGTGCATCAGCTCTGGTGTTCTTGGTACCGGGCCGGAATATTACCACAAAATCAAATCTGGAGAAGAACAATGCCCACCTGGCTTGCCTAGGATTGAGTCTCTTAGCAGATTCCAGATAAGTGAGGTTCTTATGGTCTGTGATGACTTTGACCTTATGTTTGGCGCCTTCGAGGAAGTGGCTCCATTCCTCGAAGGCCCATTTAATTGCCAACAGGTCACGATTACCAATGTCATAATTTCTCTCTGTGGGAGAAAACTTGAGGGAAAAGAAGGCACAAGGACGAAGCTGAGTGAGAGACGGAGTACCTTGTGATAGCACCACTCCCACTCCAACCTCGAATGCATCGACTTCCACAATAAACGAACGTATAAGGTCAGGCTGAACCAGAATCGGGTCTGAGGAGAAACATCCTTTTAATTTTGAGACGGCATGGATCGCCTCTGGCTTCCAATTAACCACATCAGCCCCCTTTTTAGTCAAATCGGTGAGGGGTTTGGCAATTTTGGAAAAATCTCTAATGAATTTGCGATAATAATTAGCGAATCCAAGGAAACGCTGCAAGGCTTTCAGAGACTTGGGTTGCACCCACTCCTTAATCGGTTGAAGCTTAGAGGGATCCATGCGGAAGCCTTCTGCAGACAATATATAACCCAGGAAATTAACCTCTGCCTCAAAAAAACCCACATTTCTCATATTTAGCAAATAGGGAATTCTCCCTGAGTCTCTGGAGTACAGTGCATACACGTTGGACATGTGACGTTACATCAGGAGAATAAACCATGATATCATCCAGATAGACCACCACATATTGACCACAAATATCTCTGAAAATGTCATTAACAAAGTTCTGCAACACAGCCGGCGCATTACTTAGTCCAAAAGGCATTACTAGGCACTCATAGTGTCCCTCTGGAGTATTAAATGCAGTTTTCCACTCATCCCCTTCTCTGATACGGATGAGGTTATATGCACCCCTGAGATCCAGCTTGGTGAAGCACCGGGCTCCTATGAGCTGGTTAAACAGATCGGGGATGAGTGGCAGAGGGTACTGATTCTTTACAGTAATAGCATTCAGTTCACGGTAGTCAATACAAGGTCTGAGGCCACCATCTTTCTTATCAACAAAAAAGAATCCAGCGCTGACTGGTGACATGGATGGTGTGATGAACCCTCTCTGCAGACTGTCTGCTATATAATCTTTCATGGCCTGACGCTCCGGACCAGAAAGATTATACATTTTACCCTTGGGGAGTCGGGAATTGGGGATCAAATCTATGGGGCAGTCATAATCTCTATGCGGAGGTAATTTTTCAGATTCAGATACAGAAAACACATCAGCAATTTCCCTGAATGCATAAGGTATGAAGATAGGTTCAGCTCTAGTCAGGTTCACAGATAAAGACATACACGTCTCCTGATACTCAAGGCTCCATCGCACAATCTCACCCTGATACCAGTCTATGAAGGGGTTATGTTTGCGCAGCCATGGCATACCCAATACCACTGCTGACATCAGATTCTCAAGAACAAAAAATGACACAGATTCTACATGCAGAGCACCAACAAGCATGCAGATCTCTGGAGTTACAAAAGTAACCACACCCTGAGTGAGAGGGGTGTTATCAATAGCAGATATTCTAATAGGTGCATTTAACTTTAGCAAAGTCAAACCCAGCTCTTTTGCTACAATAGTGTCTATAAAATTAGCAGCAGAGCCACAATCAACAAAGGCCTGCAGCCGTACAGATTTTCCCTGGTGAGACAATGAGACAGGTAAGATTAACCTCATAGGGTCTGCAGGAAGTACCTGGGCACCTGAGCAGTTATCCTGGGGTCCACTCAGGTGGTGCTGCTGCCTTGGAAGCGATTGCCTCTCTGATCCAGGCACTCCACCACATGATCTGCTCCCTTGCAGTCGACGGGACTCTGGACATGCTGAGGTAGGTACTGCAGCGGGGGCTTGGACCTGAGCAGACCTGAGATCCTGCACTTGCTGTGTCAGTCCATGTACAAGCCCAGAAAGGGTGTGCACCTGATTTAGCACAGCATGGAGAGAATCCATTTTTTTTTTCTCTCCTGGTTAGAGGGCCAGATATAATGTAACTCCTGCCTGGATCCACAGACTCAGATGGGCTGTAAAGGGGAGGCTAGAGGGAAGCCACTCACCAAGTAGGACCCCCAGAACCCTGAAACCCTTTAACCCCTATACAGGGATTTGGAATTACACAGGACCCTGGAGATCACTACCTGTGGAAGGCTGCAGTCCGATGAGAGTAGTAGTCAGGCAGGGTCAAATCAGGAATTGTGGAACAGGGACAGAATCGGCAGGCAGTGACGTAGTCAGCAAACGTAGCAGAGGTCAGATCCGGGTCATGCACCAAGGTACAAAAACAGTAGGCAGAAGGGTAGTCAAAAACACGCAGAAGTCAACACAGGAATCACCAACAGAATAGGACGTAACAGGAGCCAGGAAAATCAGAACTATATCTGGCAGTAATCATGTGACAGGAGGGGAAATAAGAAGGGTGTGGTGTCTTCCCATTGGCTGTAGCTGAACGCTGGTGTCGCGGGCGGAGGAGGGGATGCTGCGCTCTACCACTGCTCGGGTCCGGCTGCTGCTGCTGCTCGGTGGTGGCTCGAGCGGTGGGCCGGATCCCGGGGACTCGAGCGGCGCTCTTCGCCCGTGAATGAAAAGGGTGGGGATTGATTGTGGGGATTTGGTTATTGTCCGTGACGCCACCCACGGTTGTGATGAAGTTGTGACACCACCGCTGCTCTGGACGGGGATCCCGGGAGCGGTGACAGGGAGCAGCTTTGATGTTAGTTCTCCCCTCCGTGGGTAGGGGGTTGGTTGTCCCGGGGCCCAGTGATGGGGTAGGGAAGGATGGCAGGCGGGTTACGGCACCTGGTGAGGTGCAGTGTCGCGGGGGCAGCGCTGTGCTGTACGGCACGGTGGTACTCACTCAGCCAATGATGAGGACACAGTTCTCGGTAAAACACACGGCTGGATGGACGGGTCCCACACACGGCTGCGGTGTTGTTTCTCCCTGCAGTTTGATTGTGACTGCCTTTCCCTGCACCTAAGTAGTGTAACGGTTCCAATGGGTTCCCACCGGTAACCCGCTCCCCAGCTTGGATATGGGCTGAAGGAGCCCCTTTTGCCCGCAGGCTCTGGCCCTGGGAACTTTAGCCTTGGCGGTGACTGTGTTTCCCTCTCTCGGTTGGACGGTTGCCTTCTGTCGGGACTTGGCTGCTGGGAAACCCAGGAGGTTCCCTTCGCTAACGGATTTGGCAAATTCACGGCGACTCCTAGCCTTGCCGGGGTCCGTAAGCCCCTGCCGGTTGGTGCTGGCTTCTCTTTGCCACCGCCCGTCCACGGTCCTTACGGTAAACTCCAATAGGCCACTCTTGCAGACGGTCACCACCGTCTGCCAACCTTGCTGATCCGTCCGGGCCACACACCCGAACCAACTTCAGGCTGCTTAACTGCCACTTTCCTCCTTCCTCTTCCACTTCCAACTCTAATTTCTCTCCACTCCTCAACTCATCTCTAAACTGATCTGATCTGCCTGCTTTTCCCGCCTCCAGGACTGTGAACTCCTCGGTGGGCGGGGCCAACCGCCTGGCCCACCCCCTGGTGTGAACATCAGCCCCTGGAGGAAGGCAACAAGGGTTTTGTGTCTGACCTTGGTGTGCCTGACCGGGAGTGTGGGGTGTGTTGGTGTTGTTCTCTGTGGCCCCTGGCTTGTCCAGGGCGCCACACTTGCAACTTCAGCTGGAAGACACATGCCACCCACAGTCAGCCAGCGGTACTGCAGATCCCAAGCTAACCCAGCCCAGTGGATGATCGGAGCCTGCGCCCACTGGTGCCGCTGGCATCGACTTCTCTCCCATCACCAGCACCATCCACGGCAGGAACACGGCGTCGCCTGGCGATCGGAGCAGAAGTCGCTGGAGCAGACTCCGGCGGTGACGTAACAGTATGTTCATATTGATTTTTTGAGCAGAAACTGAGCATAATCTCACCAAATCCTCATTAAATCCTTACAAACTTTATTCCAGGGATGTATTAATGTACTCATGGTGGTTCTAGTGATGTATTCATGATACTAACTGCTCACATCCTCTTGATGTCTGATGCTTCCTTTTTGCTATAAAAAAAAAACTGCTGTTGTGTCTGCTGTCTATAATTGATTGGTTGCAGCACCGTCATTGTTACGTGATATCAGCGTTGCAGACAATAGCAGGCCTGGGAGGGACAATAAATCAGTTTGTTTTCAAATAAACAATCAATCCAGGGAATGGGTTTCCAAAACCAGGAAACCACTTTCAGGGCATTTTATTCTGTTTTTTGACCATCTTTTTTTTCAGTGCTTTCTCATTGTTTTTGTCACATTTTTTACTGCGCTTCTAAGAAAAAGCAATGGTAAAACGCAATAAAAAAGACGTCCGGGCATCTTCCTCCTATTAACCTGCATAGTAAAGTACAGAGCGTCTTCCGAGTGGCAAACACCAGAAGAATGGAGCAGTCACTGCTTTTAATCACTTGGTGGTTTTAGAAACCTGAACTGGTTAAAAGATGCTGAAAATCCTGAACACAATGAGTAGATGCATATGGTCATTCCAGTATTTTTCATAGTGGTTACCATGGTGGGATCTGCCCCCCAAAAAATGTCATTGCACTTTCCCTAAGTGGTATGCGCCCAAAATTATCACCAGTGAAAACACTCGTACAGCTTCCTTCCATTCCCCCTTTCCAAAAAAGCAAAGTTATGGGTCTCAGAAATTGGTGGAAAAAAAATTGATTTTGTATCCCTGTCCATCAGCAATATGAAGAAGCCACAGCACTATGGAGGGCAGCATCCTCTTCATTATCTATGAGCTCTGTAGGGAAAATAGCAGCAAATAAAGCAATAAATAGGACTGTAAGCTGGTTACAGCTGTGACTACATGTTAGGGCTCCGCCACACATCCGTGAAAACCACGTCCGTGTAAAACGGGCCGTTTTTCGGGTCCGTTTTCCGTTTTTTAGGTCCGTTTTTATGGTATGTGTGGCCTGCGTGTGTATCCCGTATGCCAGCCGTATGTGCGTGTGGAATGTCCGTGTGTGCGTGAGTGAAATAACTGACATGTGTATGTGTTGTCCGTGTGAAATGTACGTGTGTGATGCAAAATGTCGTTACTACATGTCGGAAGACAGAGTAGCGGGATGAGAATGAACTCGGGTGAACTTCACCCGACTTCATTGTCATGCCGCGGCTCTGTCTTTGTGCCGTGTACTGATTAGCGGTCACCTGTGAAGGATTCACCGGTGACCACTAATCCCCCGAGTGACTAAAGTGTCCCCCCCTCTCTCATACTCACCGTTCCCCGATCACCGGCGCTGCACGGCGTTCACACTGTTCCGGCGGCTTTTTCTAATTTGAAAAAGCCGGCCGCCCATTAATCAATCTCGTATTCCCTGCTTTACCCGCCCACCGGCGCCTATGATTGGTTGCAGTGAGACACGCCCACCACGCTGAGTGACAGGTGTCACACTGCACCCAATCACAGCAGCCGGTGGGCGTGTCTATACTGTGCAGTAAAATAAATAAATAATTAAAAAAAACCGGCGTGCGGTCCCCCCCCATTTTAATACCAGCCAGATAAAGCCATACGGCTGAAGGCTGGTATTCTCAGGATGGGGAGCTCCACGTTATGGGGGGCCCCCCACCCTAACAATATCAGTCAGCAGCCGCCCAGAATTGCCGCATACATTATATGCGACAGTTCTGGGGCTGTACCCGGCTCTTCCCGATTTACCCTGGTGCGTTGGCAAATCGGGGTAATAAGGAGTTATTGGCAGCCCATAGCTGCCACTAAATCCTAGATTAATCATGTCAGGCGTCTAGGAGACACCTTCCATGATTAATCTGTAAGTTAAAGTAAAAAAACACACACACGCCCGAAAAATCCTTTATTAGAAATAAAAAACACAAACAAATTCCCTCATTACCAATTTATTAACCCCGACAAACCCTCCATGTCCGGCGTACTCCACGGACTCCAGCGTCGCGTCCAGCTCTGCTGCATGGAGGTGACAGGAGCAGCAGAAGACACCGCCGCTCCGGTCACCTCCACGCAGCTAATGAGATGAGTAGCGCGATCAGCTGATCTGTCACTGAGGTTACCCGCGGCCACCGCTGGATCCAGCGGTGGCCGCGAGTTACCTGACTGACAGCAGCTGATCGCGCTACTCATCTCATTAGGTGCGTGGAGGTGACCGGAGCGGCGGTGTATTCTGCTGCTCCTGTCACCTCCATGCAGCAGAGCTGGACGCGACGCTGGAGGTCCGTGGAGTACGCCGGACATGGAGGGTTTGTCGGGGTTAATAAATTGGTAATGAGGGAATTTGTTTGTGTTTTTTATTTCTAATAAAGGATTTTTCGGGCGTGTGTGTGTTTTTTTACTGTAACTTACAGATTAATCATGGAAGGTGTCTCCTAGACGCCTGACATGATTAATCTAGGACTTATTGGCAGCTATGGGCTGCCAATAACTCCTTATTACCCCGATTTGCCAACGCACCAGGGTAAATCGGGAAGAGCCGGGTACAGCCCCAGAACTGTCGCATATAATGTATGCGGCAATTCTGGGCGGCTGCTGACTGATATTGTTAGGGTGGGGGGCCCCCCATAACGTGGAGCTCCCCATCCTGAGAATACCAGCCTTCAGCCGTATGGCTTTATCTGGATGGTATTAAAATGGGGGGGGACCGCACGCCGGTTTTTTTAATTATTTATTTATTTATTTTACTGCACAGTATAGACACGCCCACCGGCTGCTGTGATTGGGTGCAGTGTGACACCTGTCACTCAGCGTGGTGGGCGTGTCTCACTGCAACCAATCACAGCCGCCGGTGGGCGGGTAAAGCAGGGAATACGAGATTGATTAATGGGCGGCCGGCTTTTTCAAAAGAGGAAAAGCCGCCGGAGTTTTTAAAACAGCCGTGCAGCGCCGCGCCGGAGATCGGGGAATGGTAAGTATGAGAGAGGGGGGAACTGACCGACAGACAGCTAGAGGGACAGACAGACATAGAGACCGACCGACGGACTGAGGGAGAGAACGAAACATAAAAAGAAAAAAGACTGACATCACATGAAAAAAGCACAAAACATACAGGGAACAAACACAGATGCGTCCGTGTCACTCGGACATGCGCACAGACCCATTGACTTTCATTGGGTCCGTGCTGCGTGTTGCGTGAATAAAATGGACATGCTGGCGTGAGACACGGACCAAAAAACGCATCACGGAGACGGACTCACGGACATAACCAAAAACACAATTGTAACCGCAGAGATATAGTAACATTGGTGCACGTTTGGCCGTGTCTCCAGTATACACGGAAACGGACCAAACACGCACGTGTTTCACGGATGTGTGTTTCAAGCCTTATATGGTCGTGTTACACAATTTACAAGTGCACAAAGATATCACACATTCACCACGCGACAAGTGGGCCTGTGTACCCCCAAATACCAGGGCTGAATTCGAGTCCCAGTCCAGCCCTGTATACATGTATATGTGGCGCCCCTGCAGCTTTAGGCGCCACAGGGTACTGCACCTCACCCGAGGTGCGGTATTCATCTCGGATACGGAGGAGGTCATCACCGGTAAACCACAAACACACTCATTCAACACATAACACGGGAGCTCTTTCACTGGGACTGGGCTAGGGTAGGTGCCCGGGTGGCCATCGTGAGGCATTGCACCTCTTGCCCACTAGTTCAGCAACCAAGGAGGCGGGGAAGTTAGGAATGATCTCACACACAATGAGCAGTCAGCATCTGGCAGCATCCGCGCCAGGTCCGACTCAGGATCAGACAAGCAAGCAAAGACAAGGATAGCAAGGGGCCCGTGGTCTGGAGCTGGAGGCTCGACCCAGGTTCTTAGGAAGAAGGGGGATCCTGGGGTTGGTGCCATATATATAGTACAGACCAAAATTTGGACACACCTTCTCATTCAAAGAGTTTTCTTTATTTTCAAGACTCTGAAAATTGTACATTCACATTAAAGGCATCAAAACTATGAGTTAACACATGTGGAATGAAATACTTAACAAAAAAGTGTGAAACAACTGAAAGTAGGTCTTATATTCTAGGTTCTTCAAAGTAGCCACCTTTTGCTTTGATTACTGCTTTGGACACTCTCTTGGCATTCTCTTGATGAGATGGTTTTCACTTCACAGGTGTGCCCTGTCAGGTTTAATAAGTGGGATTTCTTGCCTTATAAATGGGGTTGGGACCATCAGTTGTGTTGTGCAGAAGTCTGGTGAATACACATCTGATAGTCCTACTGAATACACTGTTAGAATTTGTATTATGGCAAGAAAAAAGCAGCTAAGTAAAGAAAAACGAGTGGCCATCATTACTTTAAGAAATGAAGGTCAGTCAGTCTGAAAAATTGGGAAAACTTTGAAAGTGTCCCCAAGTGCAGTGGCAAAAACCATCAAATGCTACAAAGAAACTGGCTCACATGAGGACCGCCCCAGGAAAGGAAGACCAAGAGTCACCTCTGCTGCGGAGGATAAGTTTATCAGAGTCACCAGTCTCAGAAATCGCAGGTTAATAGCAGCTCAGATTAGAGACCAGGTCAATGACACACAGAGTTCTAGCAGCAGACACATCTCTAGAACAACTGTTAAGAGGAGACTTTGTGCAGCAGGCCTTCATGGTAAAATAGCTGCTAGGAAACCACTGCTAAAGATAGGCAACTAGCAGAAGAGACTTGTTTGGGCTAAAGAACACAAGGAATGTACATTAGACCAGTGGAAATCTGTGCTTTGGTCTGATGAGTGCAAATTTGAGATCTTTGGATTCAACCACCGTGTCCTTGTGCGACACAGAAAAGGTGAACGGATCTATATATATATATATATGTGGCGCACCCACTGGGGCCTGGGGTGACTCATTACCGGGTGGTGGTTCTGGCTCTGGGGCACCGCTGTGGCATTCCACCAAATACCACCGCCTTAATACAGCTTATGGACCAAGGAGTCATTGCTACAGTCAAGGCCTTCTACCTTCGAAGGGTCATTGGTAATGCTTTAGCAGCAACTGAAAAGAATAAGGACTTGACTCTAAAGGACTTTTGGAAAACATACAATATCCTTGATGCTGTGCATAACATTGCTGATTTCTGGAATGAGGTTAAGCAGACCAGTATGAATGGTGTGTGGAAAAAACTGTGTCCCCAGTTTGTGAATGATGTCACAGAGGTCCAAGAGTCAGGGACTAGTGTCATAAAGAACACTGTTGATATGAGTAAAATAATGAATCTGGAGGTGGAGGAGGATGATGTCACAGAGCTACTGGCATCTCATGGAGAGGAGTTATCTGCTGAGGACCTTAGGCTGGGTTCACACTAAGCGACAGCGACAACGACGTCGCTGTTACGTCACCATTTTCTGTGACGTAGCAGCGACCTTGTAAGTCACTGTTATGATCGCTGCTTAGCTGTCAAACACAGCAGCCGAAGCAGCGATCATAATGACACGCGTCGCTGTGCTGCAACATGTGCAGAGAGCAGGGAGCCGCGCACACCGTTTAGCGCTGGCTCCCTGCTCTCCTAGCTACAGGACACGTCGGGTTAATTACCCGATGTGTACTGAAGCCACATGTGCAGAGAGCTAGGAGCCGGCGCTGGCAGCGTGAGAGCGGCGGAGGCTGGTAACGAAGGTAAATATTGGGTAACCACTTTGGTTACCCGATGTTTACCTTGGTTACAGCTTACCGCAGGCTGTCAGACGCCGGCTCCTGCTCCCTGCACATTCAGGATTGTTGCTCTCTCGCTGTCACAAACAGCGATGTGTGCTTATCAGCGGGAGAGCAACAATAAAAAAACGAACCAGGGCTGTGTGTAACGAGCAGCGATCTCACAGCAGGGGCCAGATCGCTGCTCAGTGTCACACACAGCGAGATCGCTAATGAGGTCACTGCTGCGTCACAAAAACCGTGACTTAGCAGCGATCTCAGCAGCGATCTCGCTGTGTGTGAAGCACCCCTTATTCAACTGGAGAAGCAGATGATAGAGGAAGAGGAAGACATACTAACCCCAGAATCCAAGAGATTTACAAGGCAGGGCTTGGCAGGAGGTTTTGCCCTGATAAAGGAAGGGCTGTCAAGGTTTGAGGCTGAGGATCCCAACATGGAGAGGTACACTACGGTTGCCAGAGGAGTCATAGATTCCCTTAGGTGTTACAAGGAGATCTTGGAGGAGAAGAAGATGGTCTCCTTCCAAACTAACCTGCAGCAGTGCTTCAAAAAGGTAGAGAGGCCTGCAACAGATCCTGTACCTGTACCCTCTACCTCAGCTGCCCCTCTTGACTCACTGGCCCCTCTTGACTCACCGGCCCCAGTATCTCCAGCACCTTCTGCAGCTTCCTCCCAATAAGCCTGTTCTCTCTTTGGAACTGTTATCTTTGTTTATACAGTACATTGTTTATTACTGTTACAGCACTTACAGTACAGTATTTCATTATTAAATGTACTGTACTGCACAATATTTTACTGTACCTGTGTTTATTGATAATTATGTAGGGTACTGTGTTTAAATAGGTGTAGGGATAGGCTAAGTGTTTGCAGTACTGTACTGTTATTGTGGTACAGTACTGTATGAACGTATGATCCGACTTACGTCGAAATTCGGTTTACGACGCCGCATAAGAACGGATCACCGTCGTAAGTCGAGGACTACCTTTATAGTCAAAATGACATTCTACTATGAAACCCTGCCACATTCCAGACTTCACAGGGGTCAGAGATGGCAACCATGGGGTCTTCAGCAATGCATCTGTTGCGGGCGGGGAAGGACACCGCTGCGCTGCGCTCGCTAACGCTCGGGTCCGGCGCTGATGCGATGGCTGCTCGGCGGCTCGAGCGGTGTGCCGGATCCGGGGACTCGAGCGGCGCTTCTCGCCCGTGAGTGAAAGGGGGTAGTTTGGTTTGGGGATTTGGTCCGTGACGCCACCCACGGGTTGTGGTGAGGTTGGGCACCACCGCTGCTGGTGACGGGGATACCGGGAGCGATGGCAGGGAGCAGCTGGGATGTTGTTTTCCCCCTCCGTGGGTAGGGGTTGGTGGTCCTGGGGCCTGGTGAGATGACGGGGAGGCAGGGTTGGATGGGTGCAGGGTTGCTTGGACTGCGCAGCGCGGTGCCAGACGGCACGGTAGTACTCACGCAGCCACAAAGGTACGCAAAGTCTCTGGTAAACCAAACGGATGGACGGGTCCCACAGTCGGCTGCTGTGGCTTCTTCTGGATGGTTAGTGGTGGCTGCCTTTCCCTGCACCTTTGTATATGTTCGGTCCCAATGGATTCCCACCGGTAACCCGCTCACCCGCGTATATATGTGCCGGAGGAGCCCTTTTGCCCGCAGGTTCTGGCCCCTGGAACTCTAGCTGTGGCGGTAGCTGTATTTCCTTCTGTTGGTTGGACGGTTGCCTTCAATCGGGTCTTGGCTGTTAGGAAACCCCTGGGGTTCCGGTCACTGATGGATTTGACCTCTAATGGCGACTCCAAGCCTGGTCTGGGTCCGTAGGCCCTGCCTGTGTGTGCTGGCTTCACTTCGCTCCCCGGTTCGGTACCGGCTGGCCACCGCCCTTCCCCGGTCCTACGGTTCCACGTTGATCTGCCTCTCCTGCAGACGGCCGCCACCGTCTGCTAACCTTGCTCTCGGTGCCCGGGCCACACACCCGGACATGGTCAGTTCGCTCCTCTACTACTACTCCACTCCTTACTCCTTCACTTCCCTAACTGACTGACTTCCTTTTCCCGCCTCCAGGACTGTGAACTCCTCAGTGGGTGGGGCCAACCGCCTGGCTCCACCCCACCTGGTGTGGACATCAGCCCCTGGAGGGAGGCAACAAGGATTTTGTGTCTGGCTGATGTGCCTGTCTCAGGGTGGGGGTGTGTGTTGTAGTACCTGTGACGACCTGTCTAGTCCAGGGAGCCACATTTCCCCTTGGTTAAATGCAGACCATCCGCGGGCTGCCCGTCCATCACCGGTTTTATTTTTCTTTTCAACTGTAAAAATAATAAATAACATGTAACGGTAAACATTAAGCATACTTCAGGTCATCTTGAACGTTGCAAAAACACATATATTTACATTTTTAATAATAACGGACAGCTTCCGCTCTCCCACCCAAGCAACCTAGCCCTGATGCTGCCCCTAAGAAGTGGGCAGCACCCCTTGACCCCAGTCCAGATCCAGGCTGCCCGAGCGGAAACGGGTACGGTACCTCGCACCCGGCTGTCACTTCAGGGGACCCCACGTCCATGGGGGACCCCTGACCCCCGGAGGATTGCCACCGGTTGCGGTAGTGGCGGGCCTGGGCCATCACTTTCCTGCAGGCCCATCCTCCAAATCAGCCTCTCCGGAGGCGGCAACGGAAACATGCCCCAACATATTTACAATCCCACAAGTTCGTGGGTGCCCTGCAAGTTCTCGGGCATGTCCATAAGTAGTTTCTTATGCGCGGTGGGGGGGGTAATCAGCGGTTAATCAGGGGACAACAACTCCAGTCCCAACGGGGACGGTTCTCTTCGGACGGATAATCAGATGATTTACTCGGTTGATTCATTCATTTACTCATTTACACATTCAACATATAATACCCCTAAATGGTAGTTTCCCTGTACCTAAGCGGGGGTCGGCCTAGGTTGGGGCGTGTGGACCTTCGGGGCCCACTGTTAGTGGGGACAGGCAGTGGGGTGGAGGAGACAACTGGTTCCTCTTCCCGTCTATCGTGTGGGGCAGGCGGAGACACAGGGGAGCTGGGTACAGGTGCATCCCTGGGCACTGGTTCATTGGCGGCTTCTTCCATCTCTTTTTCCTCCACAGGTTGTGGGAACAGTAGCACGGGAAGAATCACTGCGCCGTTCTGCGTAGGCCAATCTGCCGGGAAATCGCCCATCATGGTGTGGATTACCTCCTTTTCTTTCCCCCAGCCGGTCTGGGGGCCGGAACTTCAGTTGCCACCCTCAATGGTGGTGGGCACCTCTTCAGGTGGTCCCTGGAAACCATGGCCGAAGTCTTACCCTGGTCATGACTGATCTGGTAGGCCTTCCCGTTCTCCCATTCAGTGGGTTGTATAACATACGGGGTCTTCTCCCATTGGTCATCCAGCTTATGGGTTCTTCTCTTTCGCTTCAGTACTACATCCCCAGGCTGAAAGGGCCCTGCAGGGGCCTTCCTGTTGAAGCACTGTTCTTGCTGTCCCCGACTCCGGCACAAGTTCTTTTCTACGTATTCTTGGACTTGTCGGTACTGCGCCCTCCGCCGGGCGTCCCAATCAGCAGTGGAAGGAAGGGCCTCTGGAGCCTCCAGATCCATTTCTAGGTCCACTGGCAACCGGCCTGGTCGGGCTCTCATTAGGTACGCGGGCGTGCACTTGGTGGAGCTGCTAGGAATATTATTGTACATGTCTACCAGATCGGGCAGCTTTTCCGGCCATAAGTTCCGCTCTTCCAATGGCAGGGTCTTAAGGAGGTCCAAGACCAGGTGGTTCATCTTTTCACACATGCCGTTGGTCTGAGCGTGGTACGGGGTGGTCCGGATCTTTTTACAGCCGTATAACTGGCAGAATTCCTGAAACACTTCTGCTTTCAAAGATGGACCCTGGTCGATCAGCACACTCTCCGGGTACCCATGTGGTCGACAAAAGTAGGCCTGGAAGGCTCTGGCTGCAGTACGCCCGGTCAGATCTTTAACTGGGACAACCACCATGAATCTTGAATAGTGGTCTACAATGGTCAGACCGTAGGTGTACCCACTTCGGCTAGGGGTGAGCTTCACGTGGTCAAGGGCAACCAGCTCCAGAGGTTGATGGGTAATTATTGGGCATAGGGGGGCCTTCTGGCTAGCTTCGTCCCTTCTCCTCAGCGTGCAGGGACCACACTCCTGGCACCAGGCCTCTACTGACTCCCACATCCCACTCCAATAGAACCGTTCCCTCAACAGCATCTCCAGCTTCTTCCACCCAAAGTGCCCGGCACCGTCATGGTATGCTTGCAGAACAGTGGGCACGTTAGCCTGGGGAACCACCAGCTGGCAAACCTTCTCATGGGTCTTCGGGTTGATCAATTCTCGATACAGATTCCCCTGGTGCAGGTACAGCCGGGCTCATTCCCTCCACAGTCGTTGGGCCTCGGCGGGGGCGGCAGGGTCTATTCCGGCAGAGCCTTGTTCCACCAGGGTCTTGACCAAGCGGACAGCAGGTGCCTGGTCCTGGGCTTCTTGCCACCCTTGGCTGGGCAGCGGATTTAAGTTCATTTGTTGTTGCTGGACATGCAACTTCTCGGCTGGCGGCCGGTGAAACGCAGGCAACTCGATTTCTTCGAGGTCATCATCGTCCGGCCCCTCTCCCAACAGGTGGGGCATCCGAGAGAGTGCGCCTGCGTTAGCATTTTTACGGCCGGCTTGGTACTTGATGGTGAAGTCATAGTTAGGCAACCTGGCCACCCACCGCTGCTCCAATGCACCCAGCTTAGCTGTATCCAGATGGGTTAGTGGGTTATTGTCCGTATAAGCAGTGAACTTGGCTGCCGCTAGGTAATGGCGGAATCGCTCGGTGATGGCCCACACCAGTGCTAAAGCCTGCTTTACATGGTACGATCGATTGTGCGATTTCACAATCGATCGTACCCGCCCCCGTCCTTTCTGCGTCACGGGCAAATCGCTGCCCGTGTCGCACAAAGTCAGTAACCCCCGTCACACATACTTACCTCTCGTGCGACCTCGCTGTGGGCGGCGAACGTCCACTTCCTGAAGTGGGAGGGACGTTCGGCGTCACAGCGACGTCACACGGCCGCCGGCCAATAGACGCGGAGGGGCGGAGATGAGCAGGATGTAAACATCCCGCCCACCTCCTTCCTTCCACATAGAGCCGGCGGCGGCCGCGGGAGGCAGGTGAGCTGGTCATCGTTCCCGTGGTGTCACACGGAGCGGCGTGTGCTACCACGGAAACGATGATCAACCAAATTAAACGATATTATGGAACCTAACGAGTAGTACCCGACTCCCGATTTGTGAGCGATACTGCGTCGCTAGGAGGTGTCACACAGGCCGGCATCGCCAGCGATGCCGGATGTGCGTCACAGAAACCGTGACCCCGACGATCTATCGCACGATAGATTGTCTGGTGTAAAGCAGCCTTAAGAGCTCAAGGTTGAAAGAGCTGTAGTTCTCAGGGTTCCTTTCTGTAGGTCGGAGTTTCCGGCTAGCATAAGCGATCACTTTCTCCCTTCTGTCCTGGACCTGGGATAAGACTGCTCCCAAACCTACATTACTGGCATCGGTGTAGAGGATGAACGGGAGACTGTAGTCAGGGTACGCCAGGATTTCTTCCCCGGTCAAGGCCGTTTTCAGCTGACGGAAGGACTCTTCATGCTTTTCTTCCCACGCCAACAGGGTTCCAGGGGACCTGCCACCCTTGGTCTGTCCCACGAGGAGGTATTGCATGGGGGCGGCCATCTTCGTGTTCCCCTTAATGAAGCGGCGATAGTAGCCCACCAGACCCAGGAACTGTCTCACCTCTCTCACCGTGGTCGGCCCCGGCCAGTCCTGAATGGCAGTGATCTTTTCGGGGTCTGAGGCGACGCCTTCCGCGCCCACCACATGTCCGAGGTACTGCACCCTGAGCTTCAATAGATGGCACTTGGAGGGCTTCAATTTCATCCCGTACTTGGCAAGGGACGCGAACATCTCAGCTAGGTGCTCCAGGTGGGCTTCATACATCTGTGAGTATACAATTACATCATCCAGGTACAGCAAGACGGTCTCAAAATTCAGATGTCCCAGACAGCATTCCATCAGCCGTTGGAAGGTTCCAGGGGCATTGCACAGCCCGAACGGCATGCTGTTGAATTCACAGAGTCCCATGGGTGTAGCGAAGGCAGTCTTCTTGCGGTCCTCGGGCGCCACGGCCACCTGCCAGTACCCACTGGTGAGGTCCAATGTGGAGAAGTAGTTAGCGGTTCTCAGTGCGGCCAGTGACTCCTCAATACGGGGCAGAGGATAGGCATCTTTATGCGTTATCTGGTTAATCTTCCGGTAATCCACACACATCCTCATGGTGCCATCCTTTTTCTTTACCAGCACCAGCGGGGCGGCCCAGGGACTGCAGCTATCCCGAATAACCCCCGCCTCCTTCATGTTCCTCAACATGTCTTTGGCGCATTGGTAGTGTCCGGGTGGGATAGGTCTGTATCTCTCTTTAATGGGGGGATGCTCGCCGGTGGGGATGTGGTGTTGGACCCCTTTAATCCGCCCAAAATCTAGTAAATGTTTGCTGAAAACCTGCTCGTACTCCTGTACCACCCGGTATACCCCTTCTTTGTAATGTGTGGGGGTAACATCAGTGCCTACATGTAACTCTTGACACCACTCATCTAACCGCTCAGGGGATGTGTAGTGACTGTCAGAAGGCGGTGAGGTTGGGGGAACGGCCTCCTGGATGGTGTGGGGGTCTAGGGTAAGCAGCTTGGCAAGGGTAGTGTACCGGGGAAGCCTGACCTCCTCCTCCCCTCAGTTTAACACCCTTACGGGCACTATCCCCTTCTTAACGTCTACTACCCCTCGGGCGGCCGTTACTGTGGGCCAGTGTTCGGAGGGCATGGGCTCTATCATGGCTGGGTAATCACGCCCCTGGGGACCTACCGCTGCCCTGCACCAAATCATCATTTCACTCCTGGGAGGCACAATCAAAGGGGCCGCATCAATCACTCTCACTCCCCCAATCTCCCCTCCTGTTGAGTTCATTTGCTGCCGATACATCAAGGCCCGAATCTCACGCTGCACAGCCCTCTGTTGGCCTCCTGCTGCGGTGGCGGCCAGCTGCTGCAGTAGGGTCAGCACCTCACTCATGCAGTGCTCCATCACATTAGTCCCTAGCACTACCTTCGGGTTATGGTCGCTGGGTTCATTCATTATCACAATCATTCCCTGGTGCTGCAGTTCAGCCCGCCCCACGGTCATGGCCACTTGTTTGTATCCCACTTGGGTCAAGGGGAGTCCATCAGCTGCGATCAGTGTCATGCTACCGTCTGGAGGGGCAAGTTCATCATCCCCCCAATACCGCTGATACAGTGTGTATGGTATCGTGGTTACCTGGGATCCAGTGTCCAGGAGTGCCTTCAGCGGGATGCTGTCTACTGCCAGAGGGATGATGGGACGGGCTCCAATGTACCGGTCCCGCCAGTCTGGGGGGGCCACTGGGTTCTACTCCTGAGGATTGGCCCTTGGCCCCAGGGGTTGCTCGTTTAACGGACACCGTAGTAGTAGTGGCCTGGCTTGCTGCACCTGTAACAAATTGGAGGTCCATACCGTGAGTAATTGGTCCTTCTCCGCTGCATCCAGGGGGTGTCCTCCGGGCTGTCGGCGAGCTGCATCCTTCCCGGGGGCTTGGATCTCGTCGGAGGCTGGAGTGCGGCGAGGATCTTGGCGAGGTCTCCATCCATGCGACGGACCTGGGCAGCCAGCTCCTCCATCATTCCGCCAGGGGCTGCAGGGCCGAGTGAGCTGGGAGAGGAGAGGCTACCAAGATGGGAGCCGTCTCAGCTGGCCATGGGGCCACTTCAGGGACATCGGACGCTGGGGGCTGCAGAGCGTTCTTTCAGCACGGCAAAGTCCACGTTATGGTGTTCTAGGGCCCACAGCCGGAGCTGCTTGCGGTCTTCCGGGGATCCCAGCCCCTGCATGAACTGTTTGACTAACATTTTCTTGCTGTCCGCATCGTTAATGGTATCCACCCGCTTTAGCGTACGGAGGGAAGTTTGCAGGCGCAAGGCATAGTCTCTAATACTATCTGCAGGACGCTGTCGACATTGATAAAACTGCATCCGCAGCTCGGCTTCGGTGCGGGTCTCGAAGGCAACCTGAAGCTTTTCAAAGATAGTGGCCACGGAGGACCGGTCCCCTCAGTCCAGGTCTCCGTCTCCTGCTCAGCCGCGCCGGTTAGCTGCCCCAGCACTACCACTGCACGTTGCTTATCGGTCAGAGGATACAGTTCAAGGACCGGGTTAAGCTTCGGAAGACCTGTAAAGCATCAGGTTTCCCGTCGTACTGCGGCAGCCAGGTAGCTCCGGGCACATAGGCAAGGAGAACGGCATCACCTGAGCAATGGCGGGGGCCACGGCCTCCCCTGCTCGTGCGACCGGAGCACGGGCTGGCCCATTTCCATCCACGGGAGCCGCTGCGACTGCGACCGCCGCTCCTCCAGCGGCTCCGTCGGGCGCTGGCATCTTGTTACCGCCTCCCCTTGGCCTTTTCTCGGCACCTCCTTTTCAGTGGCGGGGCTTCGGCTTTCGCGCCTCCACTGCCCGAGAAGACGTTCGAGCAGGAAAATCTTCGCGCCCAAGATGGCGGATTCTGAAATTTTTCGGCCAGACACCGCCGGCGGGGCACAAGGCGCACTTCTACCAGCCGGCAGAATGGTAAGATCCTGTTCGTGACGCCAAGTTGTCGCGGGCGGGGAAGGATGCCGCTGCGCTGTGCTCGCTAACGCTCGGGTCCGGCGCTGATGCGATGGCTGCTCGGCGGCTCGAGCGGTGGGCCGGATCCGGGGACTCAAGCGGTGCTCCTCGCCCGTGAGTGAAAGGGGGTAGTTTGGTTTGGGGATTTGGTCTGTGACGCCACCCACGGGTTGTGGTGAGGTTGGGCACCACCGCTGCTGGTGACGGGGATCTCGGGAGCGATGGCAGGGAGCAGCTGGGATGTTGTTTTCCCCCTCCGTGGGTAGGGGTTGGTGGTCCCGGAGCCCGGTGAGATGACGGGGAGGCAGGGTTGGATGGGTGCAGGGTCGCTTGGACTGCGCAGCGCAGTGCCAGACGGCACGGTAGTACTCACTCAGCCACAAAGGTACGCAAAGTCTCTGGTAAACCAAACGGATGGACGGGTCCCACAGCCGGCTGCTGTGGCTTCTCCTGGACGGTTAGTGGTGGCTGCCTTTCCCTGCACCTTTGTATATGTTTGGTCCCGATGGATTCCCACTGGTAACTCGCTTCCCCGCGTATATATGTGCCGGAGGAGCCCTTTTGCCCGCAGGCTCTGGCCACTGGAACTCTAGCTGTGGCGGTAGCTGTATTTCCTTCTGTTGGTTGGACGGTTGCCTTCAATCGGGTCTTGGCTGTTAGGAAACCCCTGGGGTTCCGGTCACTGACGGATTTGACCTCTAATGGTGACTCCATGCCTGGTCGGGGTCCATAGGCCCTGCCTGTGTGTGCTGGCTTCACTTCGCTCCCCGGTTCGGTACCGGCGGGCCACCACCCGTCCCCGGTCCTACGGTTCCGCGTTGATCTGCGTCTCCTGCAGACGGCCACCACCATCTGCCAACCTTGCTCTCGGTGCCCGGGCCACACACCCGGACATGGTCAGTTCGCTCCTCCACTACTACTCCATTCCTTACTCCTTCACTTCCCTAACTGACTGACTTCCTTTTCCCACCTCCAGGACTGTGAACTCCTCAGTGGGTGGGGCCAACTGCCTGGCTCCACCCCACCTGGTGTGGACATCAGCCCCTGGAGGGAGGCAACAAGGATTTTGTGTCTGGCTGATGTGCCTGTCTCAGGGTGGGGGTGTATGTTGTAGTACCTGTGACGACCTGGTTAGTCCAGGGCGCTACACATCAACACCCTGCATTCGCATTGTACCCAATGCACTTACAGGCTAAGCTGCATGTGGCTTCAAAGCCTGATATCTCAACACTAGAACTTTAGATTACTGTAAAACACATATCAATTTTATTGTTGTACTAAGATCTCTGCAGCCGTACCACTAGTTTCTTGATTTTACACACCTTCTTACAATGGGTGTGGCTGAAACATCTGAATTTGACAATTAGAAAAGATGTCCATACATTTGGTCATATAGTGAATCAGCATGTGTGACTTCAAAAATAACTACTGAAGGCTACAAATGAGTGTTATGATATGTAAAAATAGGAAAAAATGTTAAAAATAATAGCATCCATACAACACAAATTCTTATAAATTATTCACAGATAAAAGAGTATATAAACATTAATATTTAGGAGTTTCATGGTTCCTGATATAATATAATTTTCACTTATGTTTGTTCTTTGTAATCTTGCAATTATGTAGTTTATGATTCCAACTTGGTGAGACCAGTAATTAGCTCTTATATAATAAGCCATCTGTGTAGATATAATTAAAGGCACAAATAAGACAAGCAAACACATTGCACATCACATAGGAACGCATTGCAGGAACTCAGTTCTGTGTAAACTTAATTTATGCTAAAAGATTTCTTGTCCTTAGTTCAGGAGTATACAACGCTGGTTTTGGCATGCTTCCTTAAGGGCTTGTGAATGTGGTTTTTAAGTTGTCATAAAAGGGGTGTAATAGAGGTTCATGAAATCAATTTCAAATTAAATTTCAATCATTTAAAGAGCTTGTCATGTTCCATCAGACCCTGTACACACACCGGAAATATCTCTGCACATGCGGAACAGGGCCTGAATGGCAGTACACAAGACCTCCAGCTCCATAGTGTTCCTCATGATCTCTTCTTGCTTATGACTAAAGGGCACTTTACACGCTGCGATCTCGCTAGCGAGATTGCTAGCGAGCGTACCAGCCCCCGTCGGTTGTGCGTCACAGGCAAATCACTGCCCGTGGCGCACAACATCGCTTACACCCGTCACACGGACTTACCTTCCCTGTGACGTCGCGGTGGCCAGCGAACCGCCTCCTCTCTAAGGGAGCGGTTTGTGTGGCGTCACAGCGATGTCACACGGCAGCCGTCCAGAAGAAGCGGAGGGGCGGAGATGAGCGGGCGGAATATCCCGCCCACCTCCTTCCTTTTTCATTGCAGGTGGACGCAGGTAAAGAGATGTTCATCGCTCCTGCGGTGTCACACATAGCGATGTGTGATGCCGCAGGAACGACGAACAACCAGCGGCATGCCCCACCAACGATATTATGAAAAGGAGCGACGTGTCAACGATCAACGATTTTTGACGTTTTTGCGATCGTTGATCGTTGCTCCTTGGTGTCACATGCTGCGATGCCGCTAATAACGCTGGATGTGCGTCACTAACGACGTGACCCCGACGATATATCGTTAGCGATGTCGCAGCGCGTAAAGCACCCTTTATACCAAGAGCCAACATAAGGCTCACCATGTTGTTACAAAGTCTTACCACTGCTGTTCTCTCCCCTTTCCTTTGACTAGTACATTTTCTCCCTTTTTATTTTCCCATTTCAAATTACTACACTATTTGCGGTCACTTCATACCTATGTCTAAGCCAGCAGCAGACAACACTCGATATTGTCCTATACAATAGTCACCCGCTGCTTGAGATAATGCTGGTGGGTCCTAGTTTTTCATAGTAATTTTGTTAGGCGGTTTTTTTATTGGAAAATCTTTCAATAAAAAAAGTATTGAACAGATCACCAATTTTCTAAGTAAATATAGTTCTAAAGGTGGTAACGTGAGTGCCTGCATCAGATGCCACAGTGAAACGTTGCCATTGCAGGCACTCACTTGTTACAGAGCCTCCCATGTTACTGCTGTTGGGAGGAGGCCTCATCGCACGTGCAGCATTTGGTGGGGGGACACAGAACATCAACTGGACCCACATAAGGACTATACAGGACCTTTTATTTCATGGATAAAAAGAAACGATGAGGAGATTGATGGCCCAAACTGACTAGAGATATTTTGATATATCTATATCCCCTGATGAACCCCAAGACGTTGGGGGGAAACGCGTCGGGATCAAGTTTGTCCTGGCAGGATAAGTACTAGGACCACAGCTCCATCATCTTTTGTTTAGACCCTTATTATCATGTATGTTCCCAGTTACATAGCCATATAGGTAATTTTTAGAAACTGAGAATTGAAATTCCAAATATTTACATGAAATTTGGGCTTAATTGTTATTACCATTATGATTTATGACCTATGACACATGACTGAGTATGCACCCCAGCACATTGCACTTGGTGGTGGGTTAAGGTCAGTAATAGTGACAGGGGCAATTAGGGCTAGCCGCCGAGGAACGGGGGGCACACAAAAAATTATGGTGCTATTGACCTCCGTTGCTAGGTAGGGTTTAACATCAGGGAATATTAGATCCCCTTATCTCATCATTATAATACCCTTTTAATAATTCAATTACAACAGGTGGTGTACACCCCTTGCCCACTGCCCTATATCAGGACCTCACTCAATTATCACAAATCACGACTTGTTGATGTCCTCTGTTATATATTTGGATATTATTCCAGTTTTCAGTATTGGCTTAGTATTTTAATGGAATCAATAAATGTTACGTTTTAGAGAGTGTATTCTGGTTTCCATGCTGATATTCCCTGGTATCTTTACAATATGCCAACACTTCTATCAGTGACCAGGTCCTAGACATTCCTGTGCATGTGGACTGTAAGTTTACAATGATGTTATTACATCACAAGATGCACCCAAACGTTATGTTGCACACCCTAGATCAAGATTTCTTGCTGAAACTAGGCCTGGAACGTCCCAGGTACATAGACAGGCCAAAGGAAATTCTGTTTATTTTGTACAAGCATTTTTTCAGATGTGTCTGAATCTCCCTTGAGAACTCTATTGAGAAACACACCAAAAAAGCTGCAGAAATTAGAAACAAACAAAATACACTGTGTGCAGAATTATTAGGCAAATGAGTATTTTGATCACATGATAATTTTTATATGTATTGTCCTACTCCAAGCTGTATAGGCTTGAGAGCCAACTACCAATTAAGTAAATCAGGTGATGTGCATCTTGGTAATGAGGAGGGGTGTGGTGTAATGACATCAACACTTATGTAAAGTGTGCTTAATTATTAGGCAACTTCCTTTCCTTTGGTAAAATGGGTCAGAAAACAGATTTGACAGGCTCAGAAAAGTCCAAAATTGTGAGATGTCTTGCAGAGGGATGCAGCAGTCTTGAAATTGCCAAACGTTTGAAGCGTGATCATCGAACAATCAAGCGTTTCATGGCAAATAGCCAACAGGGTCGCAAGAAGCGTGTTGGGCAAAAAAGGCGCAAAATAACTGCCCATGAATTGAGGAAAATCAAGCGTGAAGCTGCCAAGATGCTATTTGCCACCAGTTTGGCCATATTCAGAGCTGCAACATTACTGGAGTACCAAAAAGCACAAGGTACGCCATACTCAGGGACATGGCCAAAGTAAGGAAGGCTGAAAAACGACCACCTTTGAACAAGAAACATAAGATAAAACGTAATCCACACGACACTGTCAGCTCTGCTACATGAAGATGACAGGGAACGATCTGTGTCCTCTCCACGCAGCACCTGAAGTGAGCCGCGCGCCAGAAGACTTCACTCTGCAATGTAGACGTCAAGATTACCAATCTGCCTATGCTTCTCAATAGAGCCAGTGTCTCAATGGATAGAGCTCCCGTCTAAGAAGCATTAGTTCACGAGTTCAAGTCCTGGCCATCCCGGTAAAAAATGTAATTTATTTTAAATTATAATTATTTATTTATTATTATAATTTAATTTAATTATGCACTGAGGGGAGGAGCTGGACATCAGCTGTGAGCCGCGGGACACACCTCTAAAATCGGAGCAGTTCACAGAATGAGGCTGCGTTGCTCTCTCCTCTCTCTCTCTCCCTCTCTCTCTCTCCCCCTCTCTCTTTCTCTCTCTCTCCCTCTCACTCTCCTCTCTCTCCCTCTCACTCTCCTCTCTCTCCTCTCTCTTTTTCTCGCTCTTTTTCTCAGTCTCTTTTTCCCTCTCTCTCTTCTCTCTCTTCTCTCTCTCTCCCTCTCTCTTTTTCTCAGTCTCTCTTTTTTTCTCTCTCTTCTCTCTCTTTCTATCTCTTTCTTTTTCCCTTTCTCTCTCTCTCCTCTCTCTTCTCTCTCTCTTCTCTCTCCCTCTCTCTTCTCTTTCTCTCCTCTTTTCTCTATCTTCTCTCTCTCTCTTCTTTCTCTGTCTCTCAGACCTGGCGATGATCAGCTGATGCGGTCACCTGACGGAGTTGTCGCGGGCGGGGAGGAGGGTGCCGGCACCGCGCTCACCCCTCGGCTCGGGTCCGGCTGCTGCTGCTCAGTGGTGGCTCGAGCGGTGGGCCGGATCCCGGGGGTTCTCGAGCGGCACTCCTCGCCCGTGAGTGAAAAGGGGATTTTGTTGGGGAGATTGTTTATTGTCCGTGACAGGGGTTGGTGATCCCGGGGCCCGGTGATGGGGTGGAAGGGTGCAGGGCCTGGTGGGCGCAGGGACGCAGGGGCAGCGCTGTGCCTTGCGGCACTGTGGTACTCACTCAGCCTGAGACGTTGACACAGTTTTACGGTAAACCACACAGCTGGAAAGACGGTTCCCACGGACGGCTGCACTTGCTCTCCCAGCAGGTAACGGTGATGTCCCTCTAACCTGCACCTGATGTTTCTAAGTTGGTAGCGATGGGTTCCCACCGGTAACCCGCTCCCCGGCTTGGATATGGGCCGGAGGAGCCCTACTTTGCCCGCAGACGCTGGCCCTGAGGAGCTGGTGCCCTGGCGGTGGCGGTGTTCCTCACTAATGGTTGGACGGTTGTCTTCAATCGGGACTTGGTTGTTGGGGGATCAACGTCCCCTTCACTGACGGATTCGGCAAATTATGACGACTCCTAGCCTTGTCCGAGAGGCCCCTGCCCTGGTGCTGACTGTCCTTTTGTATACTGCTCCAGACCGCCGGGCCACTACTCGACCGCGGTCCTTCCAGCAACCTCCGAGCAGTCCCCCTCCAGACGATCACCGCTGTTGCTGACCTTGCTGACCTGTCCTGCACTTAGCTGGACTCACTTCAGGCCTTTCTACGTGCACTTTCGTTCCTTTTCTTCCTTGCTCCACTACTACTTCACTTTCACTTAGCTCCTCTACCACTTCCTTCCACTTCTCCCTCCAAACTCTAACTCTGTTCCTCACTCAAGCTCTGCCTGAGCTCCACTCCTCTCTAGCCCTCAGCTAGACTTCAACTGCTGGTTCTTCCCACCTCCAGGGCTGTGTACTCCTCGGTGGGCGGAGCCAACCGCCTGGCCCACCCCCTGGTGTGAACATCAGCCCCTGGAGGAAGGCAACAAGGATTTCGGTAGCTTCGGTGTTCCTAACTGGGATGTAGGGTGTGGTGGTGTGATGACCTGTGACCCCTGGCTTGCCCAGGGCGTCACATTTCCCCTTAGCAAAATGCAGACCGTCCGCGGGCTGCCCGTCCAACACCGGTTTTATTTTCTGTAAAAATGTAAAAAGATAACATATGAATCATAACATCTTCCCACAACGGGAGGCACATTTCTTAAACGTTACTAAACAGTTTTACGGGTACGGTTTCCGCTCTCTCCCACCCAAGCAACCTGGCCCTGATGCTGCCCCTAAAACCCAGGCAGCACCCCTTGACCCACAGTCCAGCACAAGTTACCCGAGCGGGATCTGTCCTTCCCCTCCAGAGGGTAGCCACCGGTTCCTTTGGTGGCTGGGCCCCAGCCGGCTCTGCTGAGGGCCCTCCCTCCAACCTGCCTCTCCGGAGGCGGCAGCTGCGGAAAACGGTACTGTAAAACAACATATTTACAAGCCACTTAACGTTTGTGGTTGCGCTGCAAGTTCACGGGCTTGTCCATGGATAGTTCCCATGCCAAACAACTCTTTAAACGGTCCCCACGGGACAACGGTGCCGGCTCCGGCCGGTTCAATCACAAAGAATCAGGTGAAGTACTCGGTAATCATCATTTTTCTTATCATTCTCAAAACTTTTCAAACTTTTAAACAAACTCAAGGTGGTCCCAACGGGGACTGGACAACGGTGCTCCGCTGCCCTACTCCAGGCCTTCAGCTTCATCCGAGGGAGGGGGTGCAGGACTCACTCTGCTCTCCTGGCTGCCCCGCAGTTTGACATCTAGGGCAAACCACCCCCTCTCTCCGCAGTGTCGGGTGTACTGAACAATGTCTCCCGGCATTAGGTTGCGGCCGGGATGCTCCTCAGGCAGGTGGGCATTCACATCCCGCCGGGCTACAAACACTTCGGCCTCCAGGCCCGGTTCATAGATAAACCCGTAGCCCCGGCGGACATCAAACCGCCTCACCTGCCCCTCGTACAGCGGACCCCGGACACGGAACGTGGCCTGGCGGAGATTCTCCTTTTCTCGGATAGCTCGGGCCACCAGCTCGGCCTTCTTCCTCTCCCTCTCTCCGATCTCCAGGCCCAGCGGTACCGGCTCCCTGTCCCAATACGGCGCTGCTGCGAGCTCCAGCGCACGGGTCGGGCCCCGCGGGACATCCTGGACGTTGCCCACTGTCAGGAATCTGGGCGGCGTGTCCCGCGGTGTCTTGGCCTTGGGCGCTGCCTTACAGCAACAACCCGGCGCTACCTCAGCCGAGGTGTGGGGAATGGGCACAGGGGCTTTCCGCGGCTTGGCCTTCGGCTCGGAGCGGGTCATCGGCTCCGGCTCGGGGAACTTTTCAGGGGCTGCCTCCGGTGCAGACTTCGGGGCCTTCCACGGCAACACCTCCGGCTTGCTACGGGCTCCGGCTACAGGTTGGCCCGCCGGGGCGGACATGCTGGGTATCGCTACCGGTTGCGGTGGCAGCGGGCCTAGTGGCGGGGTCACGGCCTCCAAGACGGGTGGCGAAGAAGGCAGCGGAGGGAGAGGGCTTGGACCGGGTCCCTCAGCCGCAGCGACCGGTCCCTCGGGGACATAGGGGCGTGGGTCACTCACCCTCCCTTCCTCCGCCTCCTCCTCGCGTCTCCGCACGGTGGCTATAACGTCCGCCATGTCGGTCTCCCACTCCTCCAAGAGAAGCTGCATCTTGACCTGCAGCCTTAGGTGGAGCTGTGCGGTCCGGATTTCCACCCACGCTGCGATTCCCGGCGCGGGGGCCACGGTGTTTCGGGACGGCATCCACATAGCGACTTCTTCTTCCAAGAACGGAGTGACTGCAGAGTCCTGGCGTCCCTGCTTTTATAGCTGCGGTTACATGCCGCCAGCCGCCATCGCATCCCCCTTAGCTTCTTTCCGGCCACTCCTCTATTGGGGCGGAGTTTTGGCCTTCGCGCCTCTGCTACTCGAGAAGACGCTTGAGCGGGAACTTTTCGCGCCAAAGATGGCGACTTATGGAAATTTTCAGCCGGATACCTCCGGCGGTTACAAGGCGCACCTCTACCCAACGGCAGAGCGGTAAGATCCTGTTCGTGACGCCAAGTTGTCGCGGGCGGGGAGGTGGGTGCCGGCACTGCGCTCACCCCTCGGCTCGGGTCCGGCTGCTGCTGCTCAGTGGTGGCTCGAGCGGTGGGCCGGATCCTGGAGGTTCTCGAGCGGCACTCCTCGCCCGTGAATGAAAAGGGGATTTTGTTGGGGAGATTGTTTATTGTCCGTGACGCCACCCACGGTTGTGGTGATTTGTAGCACCACCGCTGCTCAATATGGGGATCCCGGGAGTGGTGATGCGGAGCAGCCAGGTGTTGTGTTGCCCCTCCGTGGGTAGGGGTTGGTGATCCCGGGGCCCGGTGATGGGGTGGAAGGGTGCAGGGCCTGGTGGGCACAGGGACGCTGGGGCAGCGCTGTGCCTTGCGGCACTGTGGTACTCAC
This sequence comes from Anomaloglossus baeobatrachus, assembly GCF_048569485.1. Taxonomy (NCBI): domain Eukaryota; kingdom Metazoa; phylum Chordata; class Amphibia; order Anura; family Aromobatidae; genus Anomaloglossus; species Anomaloglossus baeobatrachus. Next base: position 715,381,394 of record NC_134354.1, read on the forward strand.
TCAGCCTGAGACGTTGACACAGTTTTACGGTAAACCACACGGCTGGAAAGACAGTTCCCACGGACGGCTGCACTTGCTCTCCCAGCAGGTAATGGTGATGTCCCTCTGACCTGCACCTGATGTTTCTAAGTTGGTAGCGATGGGTTCCCACCGGTAACCCGCTCCCCGGCTTGGATATGGGCCGGAGGAGCCCTACTTTGCCCGCAGACGCTGGCCCTGAGGAGCTGGTGCCCTGGCGGTGGCGGTGTTCCTCACTAATGGTTGGACGGTTGTCTTCAATCGGGACTTGGTTGTTGGGGGATCGACGTCCCCTTCACTGACGGATTCGGCAAATTATGGCGACTCCTAGCCTTGCCGGGGTCCGAGAGGCCCCTGCCCTGGTGCTGACTGTCCTTTGTATACTGCTCCAGACCGCCGGGCCACTACTCGACCGCGGTCCTTCCAGCAACCTCCGAGCAGTCCCCCTCCAGACGATCACCGCTATTGCTGACCTTGCTGACCTGTCCTGCACTTAGCTGGACTCACTTCAGGCCTTTCTACGTGCACTTTCGTTCCTTTTCTTCCTTGCTCCACTACTACTTCACTTTCACTTAGCTCCTCTACCACTTCCTTCCACTTCTCCCTCCAAACTCTAACTCTGTTCCTCACTCAAGCTCTGCCTGAGCTCCACTCCTCTCTAGCCCTCAGCTAGACTTCAACTGCTGGTTCTTCCCGCCTCCAGGGCTGTGTACTCCTCGGTGGGCGGAGCCAACCGCCTGGCCCACCCCCTGGTGTGAACATCAGCCCCTGGAGGAAGGCAACAAGGATTTCGGTAGCTTCGGTGTTCCTAACTGGGATGTAGGGTGTGGTGGTGTGATGACCTGTGACCCCTGGCTTGCCCAGGGCGTCACAGAATCAGCTGACACTATAAGTTGAGTGGTGAGGCCGGCTTTTTACCGCCCTAAACCTAAGCTGATGCTGTCGGACAGGAGTCTGAACAGAAGTGTGTAGTTTTTTGTGGGTTTTTTTGCACTGATGCATCAGCTGATTGTATAAAAGCCGTTTACACAATCAGCTGCTGTGTCATGTGATTCAGGCCCTTCAACCTGACACATCACCTTCCAGCAAACCGATCAGATGATATTGGATCCGGATTGGACGGCGAGAGACCCTTGACCCAGGATTACTGTGGAGGGGGGTTCTTTATTTCAATAAAGATGGAGTCACTAATTGTGTTGTGTTTTATTTCTAATAAAAATATTTTTCTGTGTGTTGTGTTTTTTTTATCTGTACTAGAAATTCATGGTGGCCATGTCTAATATTGGCGTGACACCATGAATTTCGGGCTTAGGGCCAGTTGATAATATACAGCAAGCCGTAACCCCATTATTACCCAGTGAGCCACCCATCACCAGGGCAGCTGGAAGAGTTGGATACAGCGCCAGAAGATGGCGCTTCTATGAAAGCGCCATTTTCTGGGGCGGCTGTGGACTGCAATTCGCAGCAGGGGTGCCCAGAAAGCTAGGGCACCCTGAGCTGCGGATTCCAATCCCCAGCTGTCTAGTTGTACCTGTCTGGACACAAAAATTGGGCGAAGGCCACGTAATTTTTTTTTTCAATTATTTAATGAAATTCATGAAATAATTAAAAAAAAAAAGGGCTTCCCTATATTTTTGGTTCCCAGCCGGGTACAAATAGGCAGCTGGGGTTTGGGGGCAGCCCATAGCTGCCTGCTGTACCTGGCTAGCATACAAAAATTTGGCGATGCCCACGTAATTTTTGGGGGGGGCAAAAAACTCCTGTATACAGTCCGGGATGGAAGTGAAGAAAACTCCAGCATCCATTTCAGATAGTAAAATTTAGTTCTTTTCTTTATTAAATTTTCATTAAAAAAGCCATCAATATGGCGTGGTGCCAACCATACAGGAAAAGACGCGTTTCGGGCGTCGAATCGTCCTTGATCACATCGACGAACCGAACTCGAACGCCAGGGGGGTGGCTCATCTCTACTCCCCACTCAACGAGCGATTATATTCTATGCCCACCTGCTTTCACTTCAGATGTAGCAGAGCCAGAATCGTCATGGGACCTTATGTGGATTACATTGGACCTGGGTGTTTTGGGGTTAATAAAGGTGTGAAAGAGGGTGTGGTTTTTGTATTTTATTTCAAATAAATCATTTTTTCAATGTTTATATTTTTTTCTTTTCACTTGTAGATTAGTAATGGGGATCTCATAGATGCATCCCATTGCTATTCTAGGGCTTAGTGGCAGCTGTGAGTTGTTATTTACCCCTTATTGCCCCTATTGTCACCGCACCAGGGCAATCTGGATGAGCTGGGTAAAGAGCCAGGATTGTCGCATCTAATTGATGTGACAATCTTGGGCGGCTGCAGGCTGCTATTTTCAGGCTGTTGAGCTCATTCAGCATGGGTCTCCCTAGCCTGAGAATACCAGCTCCCAGCTGTCAGCTTTATTATGTCTGGGTATCAAAATTGGGGGGACCGCATGACAGTTTTTTTAAAATTATTTATTTAAATAATTAAAAAAAAAAAGCCGCATGCTTTCCGTCTTGTTTTCATACACAGCCAAGATACGCGCACATCCCTGGGGGCTGCTGCCTGTAGCCGTATGCTTTATCTGTGCTGGGTATCATAATATGGGGACCCTACTCCAATATTTGTATTTATTTATTTTTACAGCAATAGAGATGAACACACAGCGTCTCTGATTGAAAGCAGTCTGTGATACAGGGTGGAGGCATGTCTCACTACAACCAATCAAAGATGTCTGGACTGCCAGTGGGCAGGTGAAGCACTTAATATGTATGAAGGATAATCAGCGGACCCAGGTATGACCGGGTCACCCGAAGCAGCACACGCGAAACATGTGTCGGATCCGGTCCCACACTTTTGATTGGCAGACTCCCCCTTTTTCTCTGTATGCTATAAGCAGGTAGGTCTCCAGGTGCCACTTCACCACCAATGCCTTTTTCATATGACTGATTGTCTTGCACTTTATTACTTTTTCACCATTGGTGGGTTGTTCAAGTATGTGGCCCTGTGATTGGCCCTTGTATACTGCACATCCTAGTGTACATACTTTGTGTTTTTTTTTATCTACATGGATGTTATTAATTAGTGGGACCTTTTCTTCCCTACTATTTGAACTCCTTCATTGCGGTCTTAAAACATTATTTTTTGGGGGGGAGTCTCTCTCCCTCATGTGGGACTTTTTCCTCCACCCTGCCTCTGTATCTGGTTATCTATTTTATATATTCTATTAATTGTTTCATTGCCACTTATGTATTATTGTTGTGCACTTTTGTACAAATAAAAGCTATTTTTTCATAATTGTGGTTTTATCTCATTATGTACCAGCATGGTAGAACCCCTTTCGTTCCATTGTTTGTCTTCATCGCTACTACCAGTGTGGCCAGACCTCTACAGCAATGACCTCTACAGCCTCCTCCACCAACATCCTGTGTGTCATTACCTGCTCCAATGCTGAATGCAGAAGAATAGATTATGAACCAGAAGATATGTTAGCTGCACATTATCTTCCAGGCCAACACCCTCTTCATGATCATCATCATCCCGGAATCGGCCTCTGTGTGGGAAATGACAATCTACTTGGACTCCCATAAGTTTCTCAGCTTGAGATTTGCCCTGGCTCAACATGCTCAATAGTATCCCGACCACCATAGCTCGCAGACTCAGCATCATAGCTTAGCGTTAGAATTGGGTCTTCCATCTCAAATCCCATGTTTACCAAGTACAAAAGCTGACTGTTTATCTCCTCCAATAAATCACTGTCAGAGGCTAGATCATCCTTCTGTGACTATGACGAGTAAAGTCACATATATTCCATTATGTCTTCCACTTCCTTCCAACTAATACACTTGCCAGAGACCAAAGATGGACAATTGTGACCTACATTTCATACTACTACGTCCAGGATAGTTGCTGCCAAAAATGAATGTGGTGCTCCTTCTAGTAGCATCCCCATTTTTTGCCATGGTATTGGTATTTTTTCTGTCATGGTACCACATGCATTGCCATACCAAATTTTAGTTCAATGTACATTTTTGACACCAATATAGCAATTATAGGGGTTGTCCAAGAATCAGGTAAAATGGCATCTCTGATATAATTCAAACTGCAGCCCATCACGTCAGGATGGGCTGCTGACTGAAGACATACAATTCACAAATAGCTGTGTCTCCTCTCAACTAACATAAGCTGTAGCACACATATCTCAGTCAGAGGCCTGATGTGTGAAGAAATTTATCTCAATTTCTGAGCATAAAGGAAGTTATCTCCAGGTTTATCCTCTTTAATGTTTATTTGTTTTCAAGTTGTATGCAGGTGTGGTGCTCCTGCGGCTTCAGGGGCCACAGGGTACTGCGCCTCACCCGAGGTGCAATATTCATCTCGGATACGGAGGAGGTCATTACCGGTAACAACCACCAAAACACTCATTCAACACATAATAGGGGAGCTCTTCCACTGGGACTGGGCTAGGGTAGGTGTTGGGGTGGCCATCATGAGGCATGGGACCTCTTGCCCACTAGTTCAGCAATCTGGGAGGCAGAGCACTTGCAGGGGAAGTTAGGAGCTATCTCACAAAGAGTTTCAGTTTCAGACAGACAGGATGTGACAGTCTGAGGAGAGAGAAAGAAGAAGCAGAGCTCCAGAGGTCCTGGAGACAAGCAGCTGGAGGAATTTGTCCCAGGACCAGGAGTGAGTACTCAGGCAGTTAGAACCAGACAACATCCGAGCAAAGTGGGACTCGGGGAACCAAGCAAGCAAAGACACGGATAATTTGGGGCCCGTGGTCTGGAGCTGTGAGCTCGACCCGGGTTCTTAGGAAAGAAGGGGGATCCCAGGGTTCGCGGGGAGTGCAGAAGGCATCCGTGACCCGTTCCATGGCCCAGGAGCTGGGGTGGAGGGAAACCATCGAACAGAGATGCACAGAAGGAAACACCGGCCTTGACCTCTGAAGTATCCGGAATCGGTGGGAGCCTATCACAGCGGGACGCGGCACATCAAGGGCAGAGTGACTTCAGTGAGTAAAAAAACTTGAAATGCACCCTCTGTGTCGTCCCATCATTGCCGGCGCCCTCACCATCGCGTCCCTGCGCCATAGGCGAGTACTAATGTAGCTCCCCTGAAGCCATCAGGAAGCTACAAGGTACTGCATCCCCACCCCTAGGACCCTAGAATATCAGTGCCGATAACACACAAACACTCCAGAAATTCCAGTTTTCCCCAACATTCCCCCATAGAATGGTACAAAGCTAGGGTTGGACCAAAGGAGGGCTGCCTAGAGGTGGAGCCAGTCGAGTCCACTAGACAACCAAGTGGGAGGGGCAGACTGTGGACAGTAAGGAAAAGAGTAGTCAGTCTGGCAGGGACAGTGAGGAGGACAATTGGAGAAAGAGTTTGACAGTGAAAGTGAGCAGACGCACTGAATAGGAGTGAGCAGTAACCTGGTGCCCAGCAGGGTAGTTGCCGGTGGAGTACTCCTGGAGGTATACACCAATGGGGTACAGGACCCTAGGTCAGGCAGAAGCTCTAAGCAGGCCTGATAACTCCTGCACAGCAAGGGGACCATCAAGGACTTCGCTGACCTTGAAGAAGCAAAGGGAGAATCGGGGACAGGACCAGAGACTCCAACCACAGGGTTCACGCTACCGTCATACAGATTGCAGTGGAAGACCACCAGACGGGGACCCCCAGCTGCTCTACACCATGGGCAGCCATCAACCAGAGACAGGTGCAGGGGAAGAAGGCACCAGATTACTAAACTGGCACTGGGACTAAGGGAACCTGAAGGTGAAATCAGCCGGCCTCGGGTGACCAGTTACCACCAGAAAGTGAGTAAAGAACCAGTTGCACTGAATCCCTTGTGTGGACTACCTTCTTCCAACACCCGTCACATCACCTACCCTCTGAGGCCCGTCCCTGCTTGTGGAGGGCCTACCATCCAGGCTGCCATTAACACCAGCCCCAGTAGTGGACATTGTGCAGCGGCGGCTTCAACCACATATCCACAACACTCCAAGTGGCATTACGTGTGAACATTATTCTAATCCCCTGTAACTATTCCCCTTTTCAAAAAGGATCCAGAACATGGGACTGTGCAACGGCCACCAAGGTGGCATTCCCCATTTATACACCCCCCGGGACCGAGTAACCCATAACCCTGGGCGACACACTAATACCCCCTCCCTGGGGCCTAGCTCTACCTGTGGAGAGCTGAATCACGCGAGCTGCATCATCATCCGTCCCAAAAGAGGAAAGCAACCGCAGTGGTGGCTCATATTGGCCGCACACCACAGGGGGTGTCACGCACAACTACCCCCATAATCCCCATCCCCAAAGCTTTATTGACACCGGACGAGGTCACAGAACCGGGAAAAGCCACCGCAGCGACCCCAGAAAAGAACCGCGGCCCGGTGATGTGTAACCTCCTAATCCGTGGGCGCAGTCTCTTTGAATGGCTGTAAAGCTGTTAGAATGATGGAGGAGCGAGAAACTAGAGATTAGAAGTGGGCGAACCCCCAGACATTTGGGTTCGACAGGTGCTGGTGGCTGGTATTATCAGTCTGGGGAGGCTCATAGTTATTGGGCACGCCCCAACCTAAAAATAGTAGCCCACAGCCACTCCATAATTGGAACATCCATTAAAATCCTAGTGCTTACCCAGCTCATCCGAATTGCCTTGGAGCAGTGGCAATAGGGATAATATCAGGGGTTAATGACATGTGTGATTTGTCAAAAAATCACAACTGTCATCAAGCCAGAAGTTAATATTGGATAGGGCTCCATGAGACACCCCATTACTGATTGTGTAATACAAAACATAGAAAAAACACCTCCAATTTATATCTTGTTGCTCTCCTTTGTGGCCCCTCTATATTTAAGTTGTGGAATCAACTGCTCATATATGCTGTACCTAAGCCCCTATAATAATTATAATTGGTTCTGATTCTTTGCATATTTAATAATAAAATTAATATATGTTTTTAAACTCATTTTTTGGGATACAATCTATTTCTTTATTGTAGCTATGTATTGTTGAAGTTGTTTTCCTTTTTCTTTTTTTCATGGTAATATATTAGAACTAAACTAATGGCAATTTTTTCAGTTGATACTGATTCCATGTCACAGAATTTAATAATATTAGGCCGTCATATTGAAAATTTGTATTTTCTTTCACAAAAATGTTGCTTTAGCACTGAATTTCCACCAAAAAGTGGGCCCCACAACTTTGTTACCCACTTTCATATGAGTGCAGCGATACCCCACATGTGGTCAAAATGATCTGTTTAGACAAACAGGATGGCTTGGAATGGAAAGAGCAATATTTGATTTTTAGAAAGCAAATTTTGCTGAAAAAGATTGTGAGCACCACAACGCATCTGCAAGGCCCATAAGGTACCTAAACATCAGAAACCCCCACATGTGACCCAATTTTGGAAACTAGATCCATCAAGGAATTTATGTAGGGGTATGTTGAGAATTTTGAACCCACAGGTGCTTCATAGAACTTTGTAAAATTTAACTTTGTTATGAAAATGATGGTTACGTTTTTTTCTGCTAAAATATTATGTTGGCCCAAAATTTGTAATTTTGACACAGGATAATAGTAGAAAATGATATTTCCAATGACAGATCACGGACCTGATTGGGGGCTGGGTATGTAAGTATAAGCCATTGAGCAATTACATATTTTATTGAAGCCATGCTGCTATGTCTGTGAGATTTGTGGCACACTTTGAAATGTATATTCTATTTAGCATTATACTGATCCACTGATCCCTGCTATCTATGGGACAGAGGACTAAAGCTTTGGGGCGATCTATAGATGCTAATGAGCCATGTTACATTGCTTGTGACACTTGTTGCATACACTGGGAGGTATATGCGGCCTATTGATATATTGTCTGGTTGCTGATTCCTGCAATTTGTGGGACAGAGGTGCATTGGGGGATTTTGAATATATATATATATATATATATATATATATATATATATACTGTACAAAAGCAGAAATACCTATGCTTTCCTCTGCATGGGAGCCTAAACTAATATATAGGCAGTGACAGTGATATTTTTTTAACTGTGTGTATTTTTAGGACTTACACTGAATATAGCAGCACACGGGGGCACCATATCGTTTTGTCTATGGTGCAAACCTCAGCGACTAGGAAGGGAGGTACTAGGGAATTTGCCCTGGGCAACCCCCCTCTTTGACGGTGTTTGCTATTTGTGATTTATCTAAATGGGTTTATGGTGTGTATTTTAATTGAAAATTATAAAGTATTTATTTTAAAGGGTTTTTTCTTAGGGGTGCTTCACACATAGCGAGATCGCTACCGAAATCGCTGCTACGGCACGGTTTTGGTGACGCAACAGTGACCTCATTAGCGATCTCGCTGTGTATGAAACGGAGCAGCGATCTGGCCCCTGCTGCGAGATCGCTGCTCGTTACACACAGCCCTGGTTCGTTTTCTTCAAAGGCGCTCTCCCGCTGTGACACACAGATCGCTGTGTGTGATAGCGAGAGAGCGACGAAATGAAGCGAGCAGGGAGCAGGAGCCGGCATCTGGCAGCTGCGGTAAGCTGTAACCAGCTTACCCGATATTTACCTTAGTTACCAGCCTCCGCAGCTCTCACGCTGCCTGTGCTGCCGGCTCCGGCTCTCTGCACATGTAGCTGCTGTACACATCGGGTTAATTAACCCGATGTGTACTGTAGCTAGGAGAGCAGGGAGCAAGCGCTAAGCAGTGTGTGCGGCTCCCTGCTCTCTGCACATGTAGCTGCAGTACACATCGGGTAATTAACCCGATGTGTACTGTAGCTAGGAGAGCAAGGAGCCAGCGCTCAGTGTGCGCGGCTCCCTGCTCTCTGCACATGTTGCAGCACAGCGACGCGTGTCGTTCTGATCGCTGCTTCGGCTGCTGTGTTTGACAGCTAAGCAGCGATCATAACAGCGACTTACAAGGTCGCTGCTACGTCACAGAAAAAGGTGACGTAACAGCGACGTCGTTGTCGCTGTCGCTTAGTGTGAACCCAGCCTTAGTTAAAATCAAGGTCCGCAATCCTTATCGCTTACCCTGTATAGCAGACCTGTTTAATCAGTTAGTAGGCGCTAAATAGATTTCTAAACTTAACTTGAAGGGGGCTTATAACCTTAAACATGTTTGACAAGGTGACGAATGGAAAACCGCTTTTAATAAGCCAGAGGGTCATTTTGAAAGTCTGGTGATGCTGTTTGGTTTGACCAATGCACTGTTTTTTTTTCAGAATTTTGTAAATTACATCTTTTGCTCTCTTGTGGGTAGATTTGTGGGGATCTACCTTGATGACATTTTGATTTACTCATGTTCTGAGGAGGAACACCGGGGACATGTCCGGCAGGTCCTCCGGATGCTGTGTAATAATTATTTGCTCAGCTAGAGAAATGTGTTTTTGGAGTGCAGCAGGTCCAATTTCTAAGTCATCTGGTTTCTGCATGAAGGTTTCAAATGGATCCTGTTACGGTGCAGATAACTGACCTTGATTGGTTCAACTGACTAACCTTAAGGCTTTGCATAGATTTTTTAATATTTTGCAAATTATTACCTGAAGTTCATTAAGAATTTTTAATTAGTTAGCTGACATGAAGGGGACTGACTTTTCTTTATGGTCAGCTGACGTAGAGAATGCCTTTTCTGCCCTGAAGAAAGCCTTTTCTAAAGCTCCTGTTCTCAGTCTAGCCGATATCGAGCCTTTTGTGGTCAAAGTTGATGTTTCTGCTGTAGGGATGGGGGCTGTTCTTTGAGACACAAAGAATGGCTACCTTCATCCCTGTGCTTTTTATTCTCAGAAGTTCTCTCAAGCCAAATCTAACTATGATATTAATGACTGTGAGCTTTTGGAATTTAAGAGAGCCTTTGAGAATGAAGATACTGGTTGGGGGGGCTAGACAAAAGATAACAGTTTGTACAGATCAGAAAAACCTACTATATATTGATGGTGCTAAGTGTTTAAACACCAGACAGGCCCAGTGGGCTGTTTTCTTTGATCGGTTTGATTTCTCAGCGACCTACCTCCCTGGGTCTAAGAATGTTAAGGACATGTGCGCACTAGAAAATGGAATTTTCTTAAGAAAATTCCGCACCCTCTGAAAGATTATCGCACCTGCGGCAAAAATACGCAGCAAACCGCACCCGAAGACCGCATGCGGTTTTACCATGGTTTGTTGCGGTTTTGCTGCGAATTTCCAGTAGGTTGTTCCCTGCTTATTACCATTACTGTATCTATGGCAAAAACCGTAGGTACCTGCGTAAAAGAAGTGAAATGCACATTCTTTTTGATACAGAAATTTGCAGCAAAACCTGTAGGGGAAAAAACACAGTGTGCGCACACTTTTTTTTTCCATAAGTTTTGCTGGGGAATGACTGCAGAAAGGTTATGCAGCAAAACCGCAGCAAATCCACGGCAAAAACCGCAGCGTTCGCACAGGGCCTAAAGCTGACATTTTGTCTCACAGTTTACTTCTAAAGTTGAGGGATAAAAATCCTGTTAAAATTCTTAATGAGGGGGTGGTGGTGGGTGCTCTGGGGATTGATATCAGACAGCACATTCAGGATCCACAGCACAGTGTGCTGGAGGGTTTGCCTGTAAATAAACTGGATGTACCACCATCTTTACTCACTGAACTTGTTGAGGAGGTGCATGATTCCTTTTTGGCTGGATATCAGGGTTCTTCTGACACTTGGAGATCTCTTTCAATATCCTTTTGGTGGCAGAATACTTGTAATGATGTGGATGAGTATGTTCAGAAATGCAGGGTCTGTGCAAGCTTTTTGTAAAACCCCAATGGGTTATCTCCTGCCATCACAGCCTTGAACTCACTTGTCTGTGGATTTTGTCACTGATTTACCTAGTTCTGGTGGTAATAGTATTGTGTGGGTGGTGGGGGACCGTTTGAGCAAGATGGTTTATTTGCTCTTACTTCCTAAGTTGCCTACTCCCAAGTGTTTAGCTACATTGCTACTTTGTCATATTGTTAGACTGCATGATGTTCACAAAAATATTATTTTCGATAGAGGGGTTTAGTTCTTGGATAGTTTTTGGCTTAGTTTTTCCTTCAAATTGGGTATCTGTGACGCCCTGGCAAAACCAGGTAGTCACAGAGGTTGTGCAAATCTCTCAGGTGCGAAACTCCATCCTCCTTGGCAGTCCAACACAAAACCCACGCCCAGGTGCACCACACCAGCCAGTAAAGCCTAGTCACCCCCCATGACAATAAGGACACACCATTGAGCGGGACCAGGCGGATGAGAGCGCCCACCTAGGGGTCCTGAGGTGTCAGGGGTGGGAACAGAAGAGAAGAGTCGGGAGTTCAGTACTGACGGTTGACAGTGGAGGAGTGTGAAGTGCACTGGAGTCAGGGGTTGGGGCCCCTGGACTACTGGACTAGTTGTCAGACTGCAAGCAGGACCACAGGTGACGGAGATCCGATCGCGGGAGACCTAAAGTGGACCGGTGCAGGGTTGTAGCCTGCCGTTGCCGACAGCAGGAATCCGGTCCAGAGGCCGTGCACAGATGGGGTACCTGGACCCTAGGGTGAGGACGGTTGGAAGCCCCTGGTCAATTGACTAGCCGGGGACGAGGTTTCAGGTCTTGTTCTACAGAAGATCACCACAAGAACCATTAGGGACGGTGTTTTACCTAAAAAGCTAGACTTTATTTTTTTCATATAAAAAAATATATATATATTAACAGTTACATGTGTCAAGCAAGGTTGTAATCACACTGGACATGTCAACATACTCATATTATATCAGTAACTCCACATTACCGCAACTATCACTGGAGGAAAATACTGTTTATGTAACTAAACTCAATCAATTCACTGTTACCATTTTCCCTGGCATCTATATTCCAATTTTCACAAATATAATTAATTCTACCTGAACAATGCTGAATGATGCCAACAACAACGAAAGTGAAACCTGGATAATTATTTTGCCAGCAGGGTAACTCCCAGTAACCGGGCGTCCCCGCTGCTAGACATTGTTTCCCCAAAAGGATTAATACAGCCCACGGTAATGTAGAGATACACTGACCTGACTTAGTACTGGTGTGACCGTCCGTTGTCCCAACGCGCGTTTCCCTACTTCTTCAGGGGACGTGTCCCCTGAAGAAGTAGGGAAACGCGCGTTGGGACAACGGACGGTCACACCAGTACTAAGTCAGGTCAGTGTATCTCTACATTACCGTGGGCTGTATTAATCCTTTTGGGGAAACAATGTCTAGCAGCGGGGACGCCCGGTTACTGGGAGTTACCCTGCTGGCAAAATAATTATCCAGGTTTCACTTTCGTTGTTGTTGGCATCATTCAGCATTGTTCAGGTAGAATTAATTATATTTGTGAAAATTGGAATATAGATGCCAGGGAAAATGGTAACAGTGAATTGATTGAGTTTAGTTACATAAACAGTATTTTCCTCCAGTGATAGTTGCGGTAATGTGGAGTTACTGATATAATATGAGTATGTTGACATGTCCAGTGTGATTACAACCTTGCTTGACACATGTAACTGTTAATATATATATATTTTTTTATATGAAAAAAATAAAGTCTAGCTTTTTAGGTAAAACACCGTCCCTAATGGTTCTTGTGGTGATCAAGTGTTTTTGGTGTAAAACCTAAGTATGAGGGTCATAGAATTTGGACAATTGATGTACTTGTTCTACAGAAGCCCAGAGAGCAAAACGGAAGCCCAACGTGGGGGATAGGGTGGCCGCCAGAACCCATAGAGATCCCAAGGGTCAGATTTCGCAGGCCACAGCTCCCAACATACACAGTACCGGAAGTGGACTTCCCCGTTCCAAGTGGAGTTGTCCCATTAAAAACACAAACACTGAGTGCAGGAGGAAGGGACCCCTGTTTTCTACACCCGGGTGTGGGACCCGAATACACCCGCCAGAGGCGACCGGTCACTGGTAATTTGGTTTACCACTAGACTATGTGTGCAATTCATTGGAACTGTGAGTACACCATTCATCCCCGGTCCAACCCTGCATGTCATTCTCTGTAGCCATTACTCCCGTACACCCTGGGCCCCGGGACTACACCTCCCCTACCCGTGGAGGGGATTCCATCATGCTGCCCTGCTCCATCAGTCCCGGGCGTCTCATCATCAGGCAGCGTCGGTGCTACCAACTCTCACCGCAACCCACGGGTAGCGTCACTGACAAAGACTATATCCCCTGTACATACCCCCCTTTCCTACGGTTGTGAGGACGGACGGCTGTACGAGCCCAGGTCCGGCTACCATTCAAGCCGCACTAACGAACCCGGATCCGAGCAGCCCCTGCAGCGGCCCGGCCACTGACCACAACATATCAAGTTGTCATTTTCCTCAGCATTCCATCCAGAGACTAATTAATGGTCAGTTGGAGAAGATTAACCAAGTTATAGAGTAATATTTGAGGTTTTTTGTTTCATGGAATCAGGAATACTGGGTGGAATTTTTGCCCCTTGCTGAACTTGCTTTAAATAATCATACTTCCATGTCTACTGGAACCTTGCCATTTTTTGTTGTGGGGGTTTTTATCCAGTGTTTGGGAATTTTTCTGGGTTGGAATTATCCATTCCAGAGGAGAAGTAATTTTCTTCTTGTGTGATATAAGTCTGGAAGAAGGTTGAAAGGGGACTTTTGATTGCAAGTGATAAAAAAAAGGAGCAAACAACAGATGCAGAATAGCTACTGTCTCTAGGGTGGGAAAGTTTGTGTGGTTGTCCTCTAAAAATTTACAGCACAAAGTGGCCTTTAGGAAATTTGCTCTCAAATCTGTAGGTGGCTGAAAGGGATCAGATGGATCTCTGCTCTTCTACATTTAAAAGTGTTCCCTGCCCAGGAGATTTGCCAACTCTTAAGGCTGCTTTATACGCAGCGACATCTCTAGCGATGTCGCTCCTGAAAGCACCCGCCCCCGTCGTTTGTGTGTCACAGGCAAATCGCTGCCCGTGGCGCACAATATCGTTAGTCCCTGTCACACAAACTTACCTGCCTAGCGACGTCGCTGTGACGGCGCACGAACCTCCCCCTTAACAAAGAGGTTGTTCGCCGGACATATTTATCTTTACTTATAAATATCTTTATTTTTAATGTGGGAATAAGGGGTGACTCAAAGTGTTCTGTTTTTTAAATTATTTCTTTATTATTTTTTAAAACCTTCTTTTTTAACTTTCTATTCTAGTTCCCTTAGGGATCATACCATATACAGTAGTTTCATAGTTTTATAATAAACATATCCTCAACCTTGAAATTGCAACTCCAAAAATTAAACGTTGTGGAACTATGAAAATCACAGGATGGATAGATACAGTGGGTGAAACTAGCTAGTATTGAATGCGTCACCAATTTTCTAAGTAAATATATTGACATGAATTTCTCACCAGATGTCAGTAACAACCCATCCAATCCACACAGGCAAAGGAATCAAACCATAGATGTCCATAAATTAAGTTATGTATAAAAATGAGAAATGACAAAGGGACAAAAGTATTGAACACATGAACAGAGGAGCAAAAAGCCATGGAAAGTTATGACACCAGCTGAAATCTATCAGTAATTCGTAAGCAATTTTTCCACTTAGTGAAAAATAATATTAACTGGTTCAACTGATCACATACTGTATAAAATGGTGTCTCATTACCAAGGTGCCACAAAAGAAACACCTCAGGATAGGTAAAAGTATGAGCTGTCTCAAAACCTTTGCAACCTTATTGTTGGAAAACATACTAATGGCATTGGTTACAGAAGAATTTCTAAACTATGGTAAGGTTCCAGTAAGCACTGTTGAGGCCATAATCCACAAGTGGATAGAAAATGACTTTGAAAAAAATGATGAGAAGAATTGTCCAAGAGAAAAGAATCACATGTGGAGAGCTACAGAAAGACATGGGATCAGCAGGTACATTTGTTACAAAGGAAATAATACGTAATGCACTCATCCTCCATCGCCCGTATGCACGCTCACCACGAAAAACTCCATTGCTAAACAAAAAGCATGTTCAAGCAAAAAAATGTGCTCAACAACATTTAGAGAAGCCTGTGAAATATTGGAAGAATATAGTGTGGTCAGAAGAGACCAAAATGGAACTCTTTGGGTGCCATAATAAACACCATATGTCACGCTGTACTCTAAGATGTACAATAGCAGTACAGCGCAGTAATGTGGGACTGAGAGGATTCCTGAAAATACCTGAGAAGGTAGTTAGCTGGTAAACCACTAGGGGGCGTAAAAGTGGAGGAAACGTATGAGCAGTGAATTCCCTAGCAGAGGTAATACTAGTCAAGCCCACCAGATGGCAGTAGAATCGTCAGAAAGCCGTGTCACAACATGAGGTCTTGTAAATACACAAGGGCAAAGTCTAAACATAGTCAGAGGGAAGCAAATAGTCAGTAGCCGGGAAATCAGAGCCTAGAAGCGAGGGGGAGTGGGAAGACAAGACAGAATAAAGGTAAACAGATAAGGAACGATCAGGGAGACAGCGGGAGAGACACTTATGGAAACAGACAACAGAGGAGGTTCCAGGTCAGGTGAACAGGAGGGGGCAGGGCAGACAACAGGTCACTCAAGAGCAGAACACAGCAGAGCCAGAAATATCACTGGCGAAGTCCAAGAGAAACAGTGCCCTAATAAAGCAGCCTGACCTCCAGAACGAGGCAGGAAGGATTAACCCATAATGTGACCTGCATCAGAAGTGAAACTAAAAAAAAGGCTCAGCTCCAGCTGAGCCAGGAGTCAATCATGACACCATATTTGGAGACCAAAGCGCACTGCATATCATTCCAAATCCCCATACTAACAGTGAAGTTTAGTACTAGAGGTGGGAATATCATGGTGTGGGGCTGTTTTTCAGCATACATCACTGGCAAACTTCATATAATTGATGGAAGGATGAACAAATGTACCGAGACATTCTTGATAAAAATCTGCTGCCATCTACCAGGATTATGAAGATGAAACGAGGGTGGACATCTCAGCAAGACAAACACACAGCCAAGGAAACTTTAAATTGGTTTCAGAGAAAGGAAATAAAGTTTCTAGAATGGTACAGCCAATCATCCAACCTGAGTCCAATAGAAAATGTATGGAAGGAACCAAAGCTCAGAGTTCATAGAAGGAGCCCACAGGATTTGAACAGTGTTTGTGTTTAAGAATGGTACAAAATCACACCTGAGCAATGCAGGCAACTAGTTTCTCCACACAGCAGGTGTCTTGAAGCTGTCATCACATTATAAACAACCTGGAAGGCCTAAACATTTTGCCATATCATCTCCGGACTTGTCTCCCATTGAGCACATCAAGGGTGCCATTAGTCAGCAATTGCAAAGGGAGCTGCCAGCATCAGATATTGATGATTGGCATGTCTAACTGTATTCAGAATTTCAGCGTTCAGAACATTCCTAAGACAACTATTAATTACCTCATTTATAGCAACCAAAGCTGTAAGTGCAGGGAATGCACATGGCGCTCATACTCAATACTGATTAAATTTAGATTTTTACACACACACACACACACACTCACACACACACACACATACACATATACATACAGTGCCTTACAAAAGTATTCGGCCCTCTTCAATTTTTCAACCTTTCTCCACATTTCAGGCTTCAAACATAAAGATAGCAAATTTAAATTTTATGGTGAAGAATCAACAACAAGTGGGACACAATTCTGAAGTTGAATGAAATGTATTGCTTATTTTAAACCTTTGTAACAAACAAAAAGCAATATTATTTGTCCCCTTTACATTCAGTGCAGCAAACTCACTCCAGAAGTTCATTGATCTCTGAATGATCCAATGTTGTCCTAAATGACTGATGATGATAAATATAAGCCACCTGTGTGTAACGACATCTCCATATAAATGCACCTGCTCTGTGATAGCCTCAGTGTTCTGTTAATGCACAGATAGCATTATGAAGACCAAGGAACACAACAGGCAGGTCCGTGATACTGTTGTGGAGAAGTTTAAAGCCGGATTTCGTTACAAAAAGATTTCCACAACTTAAAAACTTCCCAAGAAGCACTGTGCAAGCGATCATATTGAAATGGAAGGAGTATCATACCACTGCAGATCTACCAAGACCGTCCCTCAAAAACTTCATCTCAAACAAGGAGAAGACTGATCAGAGATGCAGCCAAGAGGCCCATGATTACTCTGGATGAACTGCAGAGATCTACAGCTGAGGTGGGAGAGTCTGTCCATAAGACAACAATTAGTCGTACACTGCACAAATCTGGCCTTTATGGAAGAGTGGCAAGAAGAAAGCCATTTCTCAAAGATATCCATAAAAAGTTTCATTTAAAGTTTGGCACCAGCCACCTGGGAGACACACCAAACATGTGGAAGAAGGTGCTCCGGTCAGATGAAACCAAAATCGAACTTTTTGGGCACAATGCCAAACGATATGTTTGGTTTAAAAGCAACACAGCTCATCACCCTGAACACACCATCCCCACTGTCAAAACTTGTGGTGGCAGCATCATGGTTTGGGCCTGCTTTTCTTCAGCAGGGACAGGGAAAATGGTTAAAATTGATGGGAAGATGGATGAGCCAAATACAGGACTATTCTTGAAGAAAACCTGTTGGGAGTCTGCAAAAGACCTGAGACTGGGATGGAGATTTGTCTTTCAACAAGACAATGATCCAAAACATAAAGCAAAATCTACAATGGAATTGTTCACAAATAAACATATCCAGGTGATAAAATGGCCAAGTCAAAGTCCAGACCCAAATTCAATCGAGAATCTGTGGAAAGAGCTGAAAACTGCTGTTCACAAACACTCTCCATCCAACCTCACTCAGCTCCAGCTGTTTGCAAAGGAAGAATGGGCAAGAATTTCAGTCTCTCGATGTGCAAAACTGATAGACACATACCCCAAGCGACTTGCAGCTGTAATCGCAGCAAAAGGTGTCGCTACAAATCACTAACTTAAAGGGGCCGAATAATAATGCACGCCCCAATTTTCAGTTTATTATTTTTTAAAAAGTTTAAAACAAGCAATAAATTTCATTTAACTTCACAATTGTGTCCCACTTGTTGTGGATTCTTCACCATAACATTAACATTTTTAGCTTTATGTTTGAAGCCTGAAATGTGGAAAAAGGTTGAAAAATTCAAAGGGGCCAAATACTTTTGCAAGGCACTGGATATATACATTATATATATATATATAAATATATATATATATACCGATATATATTGTTAACATGGCTACCATTCTGTGATGACCATAATGCCACGACTTTCCCATCGTCTGATAAGTTTATGGTTTTCTATGAAGCCCAGGACAAGACTAAGCTTCAGACGAGTATCGACATCAGCACCTGATGGTCATTTCTAATAGGCTCCCAGATTGGCTTTGTGCCTTAAATGTCAGAAATTGAGCTCTGATTACTGTTATATTCAGAAGAAAGCTATGTAACACATCCACCATCTACTGGATATA
This sequence comes from Anomaloglossus baeobatrachus, assembly GCF_048569485.1. Lineage (NCBI taxonomy): Eukaryota > Metazoa > Chordata > Amphibia > Anura > Aromobatidae > Anomaloglossus > Anomaloglossus baeobatrachus. The sequence continues at coordinate 715,399,909 of NC_134354.1, forward strand.
GTGCGGGCTCCGCTCCTAAGCCTGCTCCATGCACCCAAACCTGACGTGTGATGTACTGTATGTCACCTGTTGATAAGGAGTTAAACAGTAGTTAATTTTCTAAGAACACATTTTGATTAACTAGCCCTGTCCATGATATGTGCCCAGCTGGACATCACTGATGGCATGAAGATCTTTCTCATAGGCAATGTGCGCACTTTGCGTCGAGGTAGTTGCAGTTCAAAAAGCATCCTCTGACAGAAAGGACAATTCTTTTGGCTTTAAAAATGCAAGTAAAACACAAAGAAAGTAGCCTATGCTCACCTTGCGGTTTTCATGAGCTTTTAGTGCTTTTCCGGTGCTTTTAGAACCGCTGCAGTTTTGTATTTAATTGAATAGATGGGAAACGCAGCCAAAATGGCAAAAATAATTGACATGTTGCTTCTTTAAACGCTGAGTTTTTGCCCAAATTTATGTAAATTAAACGCAGCGTTTTGAACATCAAAGTGCGCACAAGAAAGCTCAATGTCCCATTGACTTTGCTTGAAAAGCATAACCCAAGCATTTTGGCATGAAAACGCTGCAGTTGAAAAACCAGTGGAAAAGCAGGTAAAAAAGCAAAGTGCGCACATAGCCTTATAGCATCTGTGAACTTATCCATCTCAGACATGGACCTGTAGCAGCGTATAGGGACTTACTGCAATCAGTAATAGTGTCTGAGCTGATGGTGTGTGCTGCGTTCTGCCCCATTCGGCACAGCTATGATCAGTCACAATATCTGAAATCAGGTGTCTTTAGGGGATATGAACTACACGGATCATAAACATCTCCTGTCTCATCAGATGCTGCTCTGTTCATCCACTATTCTTTACACTGAAAGTTTTTCAACCAAATTGGTTGCTTTGTATAAAGACAAATCAACCAAAGTGTAGAATTAGGCAACAATTATTTTCTATTCGGTAGGAATAGACTGAAAAATAGATAAAAACCACAGTAAAAAAACTTAACTAAGCAGCCAGACATAAGTTGAAGAACACATGCCTCAAGTATGAAAGTCTAGTATAACTAAATGTTATACATTGGGAGCTGTGACACACACAAAACATCCCAGGACCATGAAACAGCCCCAATAATATTCACCTACGGAACAGGCCAGTTGTTCCAATCTTATGTCACCTTGATGGAGACGCCAGTGGGAAAAATCTAAATAACCCTCGATCTCTCTTTCCTCTACCTGCCAATGGAGATATAACCAAGGTTACACGCACCCTAAAGGTAAAAAGGTGCCCCCATTCCTCGGCGGCTTTCCCTCCTACGATATCCCTGAACTCCCTTCTTATCGGGTAATCTAAGGGGCTATACCATCAATTAGTGAGGAAAAATGGAAGATAAACAATTTGCACTTATCTGAGATACATTCGGGTCAAAAAGATTCCTTAGCTCTTTTTTCTCCCTTGAGGTGAAGGTGTCCCGGCTTTCATGGTCCTCAACCCAATAATATAAAATCACAAGGTCTCGACGCGTTTCTCCCCATTTAATTGATTGGGGTTCATCAGGAGACGGTATTTATTAAGAGGCCCAATCGCCTGTGGAATAAATAAATATCAAAGAAACCCCAAATCCAAACCACACGCAATGTCCTTAAAGTATTAGGGAAACAGGGAAACAGGTGGTTTCCGCCTGTACGGACCGTGAGTATTTAATTCGAGATTTTGCCAATTGTGGTACCGAGGGGGTTATCTATGTGGCCAGCTGCACGTGCCCCCTGGACTACATTGGAAAGACAAAAAGGGAATTGAGAAAGCGGATAGGGGAACACCTGGGAGATATACGGAACGAGAGAGATACCTCGATCTCACGACATATCAGACAGGTCCACGGTGGAGATCTAAATTCCATCAGCTTTAAGATTATTGAAGTTGTCCCAGAGCCGATCAGAAAGGGTAATTGGAATAAAATCCTCTTGCAAAGGGAAAGTAGGTGGATATACCGATTTGATTGTGTACATCCTAAGGGCTTGAATGAACAGCTGACATTTGGATGTTTCCTTTAGGAGGCGTTTGTCCGAAAATGGAGACACTTTTGGTTCTGCATCAAAATAAATCCTTGATCTATACCCGTCCGGCCAGTATAATTCCGTAAAGGAATAGGCCATATTTGGAATGGTGTAATTATCTTCACCTCCATAGGATTCTTTAAAACTAGATCTTCCTTTATCCTTAATTTACCCCATACTCGAATCCATGTAATGTTCTTTGCTGATGTAGGCAGGATTAATCTAATAGGAGGGTTTTGCTTGGATTTGGTTGCCCCCACCTATCTATGAATACATTAAAATCCCTCCATGTTAGAGGGGATTTTTAGATTGGATGGGATTGACCATCCTTATGAGAAAAGGAGTGGGCTCCCTTGCGGTTGGGATATATGCCCCTTCCCCTCTTTGTTTTCTTAATATTGGTGTGAATTATGTGGCCCTGTGAGGATGTGCTTATAGGCGTCACTGGGGGAGTGTTTTGCTTCCTAGGCGGTCGCGCCCCTCTCCTGTTAGTCCCGGATCCCCTGCTCTAAAACAAATGACGCGGAGGGGGCGGAGTCTTTACTCCGTAACCGGGAGGATGCAAACTGGGCGGTCATGTGCCTTCAGGGGTTACGCCCATGTGGGTGGTACCGGCTGGGACGCTCGAAAGTTGAACTGCGCGTCATATCCTGGCTTCGCACGCTGGGCTAATGTGCGGTAACCGGGTGACGTAGCCCATGCGGTCATGTGACTCGGATGGGTCACATGGTTTTATTTACATCCGGCGCGGGCCGTGAGTTCCCTGAATGATGATTGGTTTTTTATGATAAACGTCCAGGGTTCCTATGGATACGTGGGCGTTGCTGGGGCTAACCACCTGACCAATCATCTTTACATGGGGGGTATTTAACTGTGATTAGCTGCAGGGTAAGTCGTCCATGCTATACATCTGTATGGAGAGGTGCGTGCTGCAGAACGACTAGCCCCCTGACAATCTTCTGGTATGTAACCGATGTTACCTAATACTTTAAGGACATTGCGTGTGGTTTGGATTTGGGGTTTCTTTGATATTTATTTATTCCACAGGCGATTGGGCCTCTTAATAAATACCGTCTCCTGATGAACCCCAATCAATTAAATGGGGAGAAACGCGTCGAGACCTTGTGATTTTATATTATTGGGTTGAGGACCATGAAAGCCGGGACACCTTCACCTCAAGGGAGAAAAAAGAGCTAAGGAATCTTTTTGACCCGAATGTATCTCAGATAAGTGCAAATTGTTTATCTTCCATTTTTCCTCACTAATTGATGGTATAACACCTTAGATTACCCGATAAGAAGGGAGTTCAGGGATATCGTAGGAGGGAAAGCCGCCGAGGAATGGGGGCACCTTTTTACCTTTAGGGTGCGTGTAACCTTGGTTATATCTCCATTGGCAGGTAGAGGAAAGAGAGAACGAGGGTTATTTAGAGATTTTTCCCACTGGCGTCTCCATCAAGGTGACATAAGATTGGAACAACTGGCCTGTTCCATAGGTGAATATTATTGGGGCTGTTTCATGGTCCTGGGATGTTTTGTGTGTGTCACATTTTCACAGGTGGAATTTTGAACTGTTTTAATATATTTCAATAAAAATTGGTTTTAGATATACTAATTGAGGTAGCTTCTGGGTGTTAAATAATTGATATACTACCTGTAAATTGTTTTCCAAGTGTTAAACATTGGGAGCTGTACACTAAATATACGAGTCCTCTTATATGGTGTGCTCCTTTGCAATTGGGAACAGTAATAGGAACAGGCAGTGTAAAACAAATACCTGCTGCCATTGGTATAATATGGTCCATATACGCTTTAAAGAGACCCCTTACATTGTGAAATACGAATAATATCTAGAAACTGGGTGTCATGCGCTGTCCGGGTCCGTACACGCGGATTACCACTACAACATCAGACTCTGTTCACATTGCAGAGTCCGACATGCAACCTGGTTTCTCTTAGGCCAGAGTCACACTTGCGAGTGCCTCGCGTGTAACTCGCACGAGTCTCTCATTGAATCACCCAGCATGGACTCACACTCTCAGGACAGGAGCATCTCAGCTGCATAGACATACATGCAACCGACCCGCTTCTGTCAGGAGAGTGTGAGTCCGTGCCGGATGATTCATGAGAGACTCGCGCGAGTTACACGCGAGGTACTCGCAAGTGTGACTCTGGCCTTAAGTGATCAGCTCTGCTGGGCGTCGGCTGAGTTGTTTCACTGCTCCCAACCGTGCATGAGTTAATCCTTTTGCAACAGTGTGCAACTCTACTGAGAGCGAGGCTGCTGATTACCATGTCCACCTGGTCTCTTCCTATGTAAGACTTGGGAGTGTAGTAATAGACTGCCGAAGATAGCAGCAGCGATCTCGGTCTCCGTGGTACTCAGTAGCTTGGTTGCATGGTGTGAAGGCTCCCCTGATGTGAGTTTTTCCTACCCTATTTTTTATTCCCCAGTACACATATTGTCTCTCCTTTGTGTCTGAGTGCACTGTGTACGTGATTTATTTCTCTCTTGTTCTTGTCTTTTCTGTGTTTTTTTTTACTGGGTTTCTGGCTTACTCCCAGGGTTGGGGGGAGTAGGTTCAGAGCTTGGACAGGAGACAGGTCCAGGTCGGGGATCCGGGCCTCCCTACCTTCAAGGGTACCCCTGGAGTGAGGGTGAGCGTAGGGGCTCCAGTCTTTGGGCTTGCTTAGGAACCTCTGGTCTGTCAGTACCACCCCCATGGCACTGAGCTGTCGTGTGTCCTATGACATGTTAATGTTAACTAGACAACCATGTTTAGAAGATTGCCAACAATACAGTTACAGGTTTTGTCTTTTTAAATTGAAACACTTGTCAGGAAGGCGACACAGAAATCACTCTCATAATGTGAATGATTAGATTAGTAGTGAACTGAGCAGCAGTATTGTAGGTTTGGCACAGGCTTGGGAATGATAACAATGAAACAGATATACTGTACATTGGTCAATTTAGTAACAGAACATATATCAATATTACCAATGGTAACAATTATCCCTGCTTTATTGGGTAATCCTCATTCCGGACAGCATAAGACATACACTGTGTGCATAATTAATAGCCAAGTGAGATATTTGACCATATCACCTTACATGCAAATCTTCCTACTCTGCGCTGTATAAACCTGAATATTTATGGGCTGAAGCAGATCAGGTGATGCGTATTTGTGTAATGAGGGAGGGTGAGGCCTAAGGATACAACACCCTTTATCAAGACGTGCCGAATTATTAGGCAGTTTTTTATCTTCAGGCAAAATGGGCCAAAAAGGAGATTTCGCTAACTAAAAAAATGATTACAAGTCTTACAGAGGGATGATGAACTCTTGAAGTTGCTAAGATATTGGGGTGTAATCACAATACCATCATAAGTTTTGTTGGAATTAGGCAGCAGGGTCTCGAAAAACATATTGAAAAAAACAAACGCACATTAGCTTCCAAGATGTGAGAAGAATCAAACGTGAAGTGACTAGGAAGCCATTATCTTCCAATGCTGCCATATTCCAGAACTGCAACCTTCCTGGAGAGCCCAGATCTACAATGTGCTCAGTGATGACAGACAAGGCCGAGGTGAGGAGATGAAACCAGTCCATTACTGAACAGGACACAGAAGATGAAACGTCAAGACTGGGCCAAAAGTTATCTGATGACAGGGTTTGCAAAGGTTTTATAGTCTGATGTGATGATAGTGTCTTCTGACGACCAGATGGATGGGACATGGCTGGATCAATAATGGGCACAGACCTCCACTTCAACTCAGATGCCATAGAGCTGGAGGGGAGGTACTGCTATGGGCTGGTATTATCAAAGATGAGCTAGTTGGACCTTTTTGAGTTGAAGATGAATTCAGAATCAAGTGGTCAATCTCCTGCTAGCTTTAGAAGACACTTTTTCTTCAAGCTGACAAGAAAAAAATCTACATCTGTCAAGAAAACTATGATTTCTCTGCACTCGAATGCTCCATCAACTACATCAAAGTAACTACTGCTCGTCTCCCAGTAAAGACATTAAAGATGAATAAAGACACAGCCCCTTCCTCACCTGACCTAAACTCTATTGAAAACTTATGGGACCTTCTTAAACATGAAATTTATGGTGAAAGAAAACAGTAGCCTCTCTAAACAGTGACTGGGACACAGTGCTGACCAAAAAGTTGATCAACAACAGATTAAGAAATAAACTCTGTGGAAAACGTTTGACTCTTAGTGAAAAGAAGGGTGGCTATATTGGTCACTGATATATCGTATATATATATATATTTTATTTTTTTTTTTTTTTTAAATATCAGACACGTATTTTGTACATTTTGAGCTGTTTGATTCTATTATTCTCACTTTATCAGAAGAAAATGAACAATTGAGATGGGAAAATTTTCGTTTTTCATTTAGTTGCCGAATAATTCTCAACACTAATAGTTGCCCAATACTTCTGTATACATACATATTCTACTAAGAAAGACAAAACCTCACTTTTACTTTCCTAAATATTCAGGTTTCAGGTTTATTAACCTTTTGGATTGCACACAGAATAGGTCCACCATCGGACATACTGTAGCCACATTTACAAAGGAAAAGATAAGTCCCTAAGCTTCCAAGTATATTGGTATCACCAATCACATGATTGTATAATGCATTTTAAACAAACATTAGAAAGGTACCGTATTTTTCGGACTATAAGACACACCGGATCATGAGGAGGAAAATAGGAAAATAAAAGTTTAAGCAAAAAATGTGGTCATGACACACTGTTATGGGGCGAAGATCTGCTGCTGACACTGTTATGGGGATAATGTCCCCAAATTCTCTACTAAGGTACCCCAGCCTGGTAATGATCCTCCTGCCTTGTATATACAGTATATGTCCCTCTTCCTGGTATAGCCCCCATCCTGCTATATACCGTCATCCTGGCATATGGCCGCATTCTGTTATATACTGGCATATGGCCGCATCCTGCTATATACCACATCCTGGCATATGGCCCCATCCTGCTATATAACCCATCCTGGCATATGGCCCCATCCTGCTATATAACCCATCCTGGCATATGGCCCCATCCTGCTATATACCTCCATCCTGCTATATACCTCCATCCTGCTATATACCCCCATCCTGCTCACATACCCCCATCCTGCTACATACCTCCATCCTGCTCATATACCCCCATCCTGCTACATACCCCCATCCTGCTCATATACCCCATCCTGCTCATATACCCCCATCCTGCTACATACCCCCATCCTGCTCATATACCCCCATCCTGCTATATACCCCCATCCTGCTCATATACCCCCATCCTGCTCATATACCCCCATCCTTCTATATGCCCTCATCCTGCTATACACCCGCATCCTGGTATACGGCCCACATCCTGTGGCACATAAAATAAAATAAACGTTCATACTCACCTTACCTCACTCCCTGCAGCATTGCTCCTCCTCCGTCTGTGTCAGCAGCAGCGCTGGAGTGTGGAGTCGGCCACGATCCCTGCAGCATCGTGATATCCTCCTGTCTGTGCCGGCGGCGGCTGCATGTGGACACGTGCGCACAGCAATGACGTCATCGCTGTGCGCACCGCTAGTTTCCACACAGCCGCCGCCGGCACAGACAGGAGGACATCGCGGTGCTGCAGGGATCGTGGCCGGTGAGTATACTGATTCACTGCACCCCGCACTGATGATGATGCACGGGGGCAGTGAATACAGCTGCACATGATCACTCCGTAGTTGCCAGGGGTGATCATGCGGGCAGGCTGTGTAATATGCGCACATTCCCCGCCCATCACCCCGTCCACCTGTCAGCGCCAGCTTCAACGCTGAGAGATGATGGGCGGGATGAAGGGCGTGCATATTAAATGAGCGGGTCCACGTGGTCACGGCAAGCGCTGCTACAGCCTGCTCGTGCCGCCGATGACCAGCTCCACCGCTGCACCCTCATTCCCCGCAGCCCTACATTCAGACTATAATACGCACCCCCCACTTTCCCCCAATATTTGGGGGGAAAAAAGTGCCTCTTCAGTCCGAAAAATATGGTAATATATCTAACTACAGTTGAAACCAGATGTTTACATACAGTATCTAAAAAGAAATGCATCTTTTTCCTACTATTTGACATGAAATCAGAATAAAGTTTTCCCGTTTTAGGTCAATTTGGATTACCAAAATTATATATATTTGTCAAATGCCAGAATAATGAGAGAGAATGTTTTAGGGCATTTTTATTACTTTCTGCAAAGTCAAAAGTTTACATAAATTTCATTATTATTTGATACCATTGCTCTTAAACTCTATGGCTTGGGACAAACATTTTGGATATCTTTCCAGAAGCTTCTGACAATAGTTGGTAGTAATTTGGGCCCATTCCTCCTGACAGAACTGGTGTAACTGAGCCATGTTTGTAGGTCGCCTTGCTTGCACCGGCCTTTTCAGCTTTGCCAATAAATATTCAATAGGATTGAGATCGGGCCTTTGTGATGGCCACTGCAAAACATTGACTTTGTTATCCTTAATCCCCTTTGTAACCAGTTTGGCAGTATGCTACAGGTCATTGTTTGTCCATTTCGAAGATCCATTTCTGCCCAAGCTTTAACTTCATGGCTGATGTCTTGAGATGTTGCTTCAGTATTAATGCGGAAAATAGAAAAAGTAGTTCAGCTCACCCTTCCTAAAGTCCAGATCAGGATCGGTGTGGTGCACGGAGCTGCCCTGGCCTCAGACAGAACACAGACAAGCAAAATAGATTATGATCTCCAGCACTTCAAAGAAGGTTAAAAATATTTATTGAAGTGCTATTAAAAAAGACCATTATGCCAAGCACGTCTCCTCTATTGATCGGAGGTGTGCTGCTCCTCCCATCTATTTCCTGCTCCAGGGAAAGATTGGTAATAGGTAACGTGGTTCATATGGCCAGTACTTGCGCATAACGGTGGAGGCAGAGGGAAAAGCGCGGGCACAAGATTATGGGCGGGTACTTGGATGACCCTGCTGATGACAATCAGAGCGCCGCCCATAATCTCGCGCCTGCGCAATCACCTCACCAGCGTTCAGGCTTTGCACAGTGCTCAGTCCCGTGAGAGTGCCACTGGGCATGCGTGAGACCTTGGGAGGACACAGTTACATGAGGGGGCGTCCTCATGTATGTAAATGAGCAATGGGGGACGGCGTACAGCGGCAGGGGTGCGAATAATGGACGAAATACAGCCCGCCCCCGTGACCATAAAAACACATTTGCATACAAAAAGGTAAGAATTTATAAAGTGTTTATTTAGGTCTCAAAGGGGGCACAGTAGCAAGAGGAACCTTTCTAGAATGCAGCCCAGGATCTGCAGAGGGGGAATCTTTTAGTTTCATTGCGAAAATTCTGCTGACAGGTTCCCTTTAAGGTCTTTGTTCCTATGTGCATTTGCAAACATTAGGCTGCTTTCACACATCCGTTTTTTGCAGTGCAGCTCAATCCGGCTCAAAAACCTATGCAACGGATGCGGCGAAAAAAACGGATCCGTTGCATAGGTTTTTCCATGTGGCCCGTCCGTTTTTTGAGGGATACGGCTTGATACTGAGCATGCGCAGTGCAAAAAAACACATTCGGCAGCCGGATGCGGTTTTTGCTGCAGGACGCTGCATCCGGCGTCCATAGGCTTGCATTGTAAATCGCCGGATACGGCGGGATGCGTTTTTTTGCCGCACCAAAAAACGTGCCAGGCAACGTTACATACTGCCGCCGCATTGGCTAAATACAGTTAGGTCCAGAAATATTTGGACAGTGACACAAGTTTTGTTATTTTAGCTGTTTACAAAAACATGTTTAGAAATACAATTATATATATAATATGGGCTGAAAGTGCACACTCCCAGCTGCAATATGAGAGTTTTCACATCCAAATCGGAGAAAGGGTTTAGGAATCATAGCTCTGTAATGCATAGCCTCCTCTTTTTCAAGGGACCAAAAGTAATTGGACAAGGGGCTCTAAGGGCTGCAATTAACTCTGAAGGTGTCTCCCTCGTTAACCTGTAATCAGTGAAGTAGTTAAAAGGTCTGGGGTTGATTACAGGTGTGTGGTTTTGCATTTGGAAGCTGTTGCTGTGACCAGACAACATGCGGTCTAAGGAACTCTCAATTGAGGTGAAGCAGAACATCCTGAGGCTGAAAAAAAAAGAAAAAATCCATCAGAGAGATAGCAGACATGCTTGGAGTAGCAAAAGCAACAGTCAGGTACATTCTGAGAAAAAAGGAATTGACTGGTGAGCTTGGGAACTCAAAAAGGCCTGGGCGTCCACGGATGATAACAGTGGTGGATGATCGCCGCATTTCTTTGGTGAAGAAGAACCCGTTCACAACATCAACTGAAGTCCAGAACACTCTCAGTGAAGTAGGTGTATCTGTCTCTAAGTCAACAGTAAAGAGAAGACTCCATGAAAGTAAATACAAAGGGTTCACATCTAGATGCAAACCATTCATCAATTCCAAAAATAGACAGGCCAGAGTTAAATTTGCTGAAAAGCACCTCATGAAGCCAGCTCAGTTCTGGAAAAGTATTCTATGGACAGATGAGACCAAGATCAACCTGTACCAGAATGATGGGAAGAAAAAAGTTTGGAGAAGAAAGGGAACGGCACATGATCCAAGGCAGACCACATCCTCTGTAAAACATGGTGGAGGCAACGTGATGGCATGGGCATGCATGGCTTTCAATGGCACTGGGTCACTTGTGTTTATTGATGACATAACAGCAGACAAGAGTAGCCGGATGAATTCTGAAGTGTACCGGGATATACTTTCAGCCCAGATTCAGCCAAATGCCGTAAAGTTGATCGGACGGCACTTCATAGTACAGATGGACAATGACCCCAAGCATACAGGCAAAGCTACCCAGGAGTTCATGAGTGCAAAAAAGTGGAACATTCTGCAATGGCCAAGTCAATCACCAGATCTTAACCCAATTGAGCATGCATTTCACTTGCTCAAATCCAGACTTAAGACGGAAAGACCCACAAACAAGCAAGACCTGAAGGCTGCGGCTGTAAAGGCCTGGCAAATCATTAAGAAGGAGGAAACCCAGCGTTTGGTGATGTCCATGGGTTCCAGACTTAAGGCAGTGATTGCCTCCAAAGGATTCGCAACAAAATATTGAAACTAAAAATTTTTTTTTGGGCTTGGTTTATTTGTCCAATTACTTTTGACCTCCTAAAATGTGGAGTGTTTGTAAAGAAATGTGTACAATTCCTACAATTTCTATCAGATATTTGTGTTCAAACCTTCAAATTAAACGTTACAATCTGCACTTGAATTCTGTTGTAGAGGTTTCATTTCAAATCCAATGTGGTGGCATACAGAGCCCAACTCGCGAAAATTGTGTCACTGTCCAAATATTTCTGGACCTAACTGTATGCCTCATCCGGCAAAAACCGGACGCAACGCAAGGCCATGCGGCACAATACGGCGCTAATGCAAGTCTATGCGGGAAAAACCACAACCGGCGGTAAAAAAAAGGTTGCGTTTTTTCTGCAGAGTGCCGTATTGTGCCGCTCAGCAAAAACCGGATGTGTGAAAGCAGCCTTAATCTGGCTTTTTTATGTTTCTTTTGGAGTAATGGCTTCTTCCTGGCAGAGTGGCCTTTCAGCCCATGTTGATACACACTCTGATCATTGTGGATAATGAAACAATCTTCTGACATTTGGCAAATATAAATCATTTTAGCAATTCTAATTCACCTAAAACCTAATTGACATTAAATCACTATCTGTGTATAGAAACTTCTGGTTTCTACTGTATCTATCTATCTACCTATCTGTAATGAAAAGAGAGGACTGGCAGCACTTCCTAATGTGAATAGGTGCGTATCTGTTCATGATGCAAAATATAACAAAAAAAAAAACAGTTTCACACTATAATGGCAAAAATATAAACTATTAATAAAAAGGTTTTTAGAGGTATTTAGAATATTAAAATGGCCATTGTAATACCAGCCTAGTGCCACAACATGGCAACCTCCTGTTTTGCCAAGTATTTAAAGGGATCGGATACGGCTTTAAAGAAGGGGATTAATTTTATTATAATGATTCAATGATTACATAAAATAGGAAATAGTGTGATATTGCGTACACTTTTGCATAATATAAATCACAAAGGTAAAGTACTTACATTGCACACTACATAGGAAAAACTTCACTAGGAGCAACACATCATCTGTCAGGGAACAACAGCTGTGAGAAGCAAAACAGTGAAGACAGAGGAACTCCTGGGATCCACACTGTGGTGTTACGGGCGTCTCCTCCACAGGTAAAAAGAGGCTTCTGACTTCGCTGGAATCTTCACCAGTTTATATCTCACTTGAAAGCAAATGCTCGCATAACCAATTGTTACAGAAACTCTAAAGGCCCTGTCACACATAGCGATATTGTTAGCAAGATCGCTGAAACGTCAGTGATTTTGTGACGCAACAGCAACCTCGCTAGCGATCTCGCTACGTGTGAAACATAGCAGCGACTGCCCCCCCCGCTGCGATATTGCCGATCGTACCTGAACGTCCTGGTTCATTTTTTGATCATTGGTGTCCCGCTGGGCAGCATGCATCACTGTGTTTAATGCCATAACAACGACGAGCGACCTCGTTGGCACGCCTGGGTGGAAACACTACATCTCTATTGAGGTCTGAGTTGTCAGAATAGCTGCTGTTTGACAGGGTCCCAACGACCGCCGAGGTCGTTATATGGATTGCCGTATCGTTGCTGCGTCGTTAATTAGATCTGACAATTTGCCACCTCACTAGTGACCATGTAGTAATGTACCAGCGATCCTGCCCAGGTCGTATCATTGTCAGGATTGCTGGAGCGTCGCTACGTGTAATGGGACCCTAACAGGTTCCATTTCTCCATATAGTATCCCTCTTCTGAGTGGCCAACTCTTCAGATGTCAATCTACATCGGACAACTAAGTCACCGAATGAGACATGCCAATTGCTCCTGGTTTCAGATATTTTAACATACTATAAACGCATACATTGTCATTAAACATTGATAAGAGAATTATGTGGTACTTTCTCACTAAACATTGATACTAGGACTAGAACTCCAGGTGTCTGGGAAAATTACAGAAAAACAAGCTAATGTACACTAAACTGTTAAGGCCGCTTTACACACTGCGATATCGGTACCGATATCGCTAGCGTGGGTACCTGCCCCATCTGTTGTGCGACACGGGCAAATCGCTGCCCGTGCCGCACAACATCGCCCAGACCCGTCACACTACTTACCTGCCCGACGACGTCACTGTGACCGGCGAACCGCCTCCTTTCTAAGGGGGTGGTTCGTTCAGCGTCACAGCGACGTCACAGCTGCGTCACTGAACCGCCGCCCAATAGAAGCGGAGGGGCGGAGATGAGCGGGACGAACATCCCGCCCACCTCCTTCCTTCCGCATTGTAGCTGGGAGGCAGGTAAGGAGAGCTTCCTCATTCCTCCGGTGTCACACATAGCGATGTGTGCTGCCACAGGATCGAGGAACAACTTCGTTACTGCTGCAGTAACGATATTCGAGAATGGACCCCCATGTCATCGATGAGCGATTTTGCACGTTTTTGCGACGATGCAAAATCGCTCATAGGTGTCACACGCAACGGCATCGCTAATGCGGCCGGATGTGCGTCACAAATTCCGTGACCCCAACGAGTTCGCATTAGCGATGTCGCAGCGTGTAAAGCCTCCTTTACAGTCTGATATCTTAAAGGCAGACTACCAATCTCGATTCCTGATGGCCACTAACATCTTAGCACTACACCTCCTTTGCTGGATCCTACTCTATGCTGCATCTAGGATGGAATCTAGCATCACATCCAGGTAAATTAAAAAAAAACATTTTATTTAGGAAAAATATTTAAAAGTTCATTTAAAAAAAATTTAAAATCTCATGTTTCAACAGCAGATCAGACCATTACGTCACTGCGTTTCGGAAGTAGTTCCTTATTCTAAAGGGTACTTTATACGCTTGCGATATCGGCTCCTTTCTAAGGAGGCGGTTTGTGCGGTTTGTGCGGCGTCACAGCGACGTCACACGGCAGCCGTCCAAAAGCAGAGGAGGGGCGGAGATGAGTTCCCAGAACATGCCGCCCACCTCCTTCCTTCCTCATTGCCGGTGGATGCAGGTAAGGAGATGTTCGTCGTTCCTGCGGTGTCACACATAGCGATGTGTGCTGCCGCAGGAACAACGAACAACATCGTACCTGCAGCAGTAACGATATTAAAGAAATGAACTACGTGTCAATGAGCAACGATTTTCACATTTTTGCGCTCGTTGATCAGAGACTAAGTGAGACTAAAGCCCGCTTTACCCGCTGCAATGTATCTTACAATGTGTCGACGGGGTCACGTTGTAAGTGACGCACATCCGGCATTGTAAGTACATTGCAGTGTGTGACAGGTACGTGCGATTGCGATTGAACAGTAAAACGTTCATCGCATACACATCGTACCTGTCTCTAGAATTGCACGTTAGATTGTTCATCGTACCCGGGGTAGCACACATCGCAGTGTGTGACACCCCGGGAACGATGAACAGACCTTACCAGCGTCCTGCGGCTCCCGGCCCACAATGCGGAAAGAAGGAGGTGGGCGGGATGTTTACGTCCCGCTTAGCTCCGTCTCTCCGCTTCTATTGGCCGGCTGCCGTGTGACTTCGCTGTGACGCCGAACGTCCCTCACATTCCAGGAAGTGGACGTTCGCCGCCCACAGCGAGGTCGTATGGACGGGTAAGTACGTGTGACGGGGCGTTGCAAATCGCATTCGAAATCGTATGCGAAATTGCAACGTGTAAAGCAGGCTTAAAGGGTGCTTTACACGCTGCAACATCGCTAACAATATATCGTTGAGGTCACGTCGTTAGTGACGCACATCCGAAGCCGTTAGCGGCATTGCAGCGTGTGACACCAATGAGCGACGATCAACGAGCGCAAAAACGTGAAAAACCGTTGCTCGTTGACACGTCGTTCATTTCCTTAATATCTTTGCTGCTGCAGGTACGATGTTGTTCATCGTTCCTGAGGCAGCAGACATCGCTATGCGTGACACTGCAGGAACGACGAACATCTCCTTACCTGCGTCCACCGGCAATGAGGAAGGAAGGAGTTGGGCGGCATGTTCCAGCCGCTCATCTCTGCCCCTCCTCTGCTATTGGACGGCTGTTTTGTGACGTTGCTGTGACGCCGCACGAACCTCCCCCTTGAAGGAGGGATTGGTCGGCATCAACAGCGACGTTGCAGAACAGGTATGTGCGTGTGACGCTGCAGTAGGGATAATGTTCGCTACGGCAGCGATCACCACATATCGCACCAATGACGGGGGCGGGTGTTATTGCTCGCGACATCGCCAGCAATCGCTAGCGATGTCGCAGCATGTAAAGCACCCTTAAGAAAAAGGAACTACTTCCGAAATGCGTAATGGTCTGATCTGCTGTTAAAACATGAGATTTTAACTTGTTTTGAATGGACTTTTAAATATTTTTCCTAAATAAAATGTTGTTTTGTTTTTTTTAATGTACCTGGATGTGATGCTGGATTCCACCCGCTCTGCTACCTTCACTGATTACCAGGCCGATCCACCTGTTTCCCTGCACTGTTTGAGGTTTGCTGCTTTCACTGACCTGGTGAGCTGGAGATATATATCCCCTTAAGGTCGAAGCCAGTTTTGTACGTAATGCCCAGGCCATTTTTTGTAATTTTGACAAGTGTCAATTTATAAGGTTATATAACTCTGGAACGCATCAATGGATCCCGGTGATTCTGAGACTGTTTTTTCGTGACATATTGGGCTTCATGTTAGAGGTAAATTTAGGATGATATTTTTGTATTTTATTTGTGAAAAAATCTGACATTTGACAAAAAAAAATTAAAATTTTGCAATTTTCAAACTTTTAATTTTTATAAACAACATAGAACACATAGTATAGGGCCAAAATTTAATCATTATTTAAAAAGGTACAGTGTGGCTTTTAATTTTTATGCCCATAAACCAGAGAGTTATGTCACACAAAATAGTTAATAAATAACATTTCCCACTTGTCCACGTTACATCAGCGCAATTTTTGAAACAACATTTTTTGGGGTTAGAAAGTTAGAAGGGTTCAAAGTTCATCAGCAATTTCCCATTTTTTCAACAAAATTTACAAAACCATTTTTTTGGGGACCACATCACATTTGAAGTGAGAGGCCTGGGTGACAGAAAATAACCAAAAGTGACACCATTCTAAAATCTGCACCCCTCAAGGTACTCAAAACCACATTCAAGAAGTTTATTAACCCTTCAGGTGCTTCACATGAACAAAAGCAATGTTGAATGAAAAAAAATAAAAATTAACCTTTTACCTAAAAATGTTTTCTTACTTTTTCAAGAGGTAACACCAAAAATTGGACCTCACACTTTGTTACCCACTTTCTTATGAGCGCGCCGATACCCCACATGTGGTCAGAAACCTTTGTTTGGAGAAATGGGAGGGCTTGGAACGAAAGGAGCAATATTTGAATTTTGGAAAGCAAATTTGACTGAAACAGATTGCGGGCACCATGTTGCATTTACAGATCCCCTAAGGTACCTAAACAGCAGAAACCCCCCCTCAAGTGACCCCATCTTGGAAACTAGACCCCTTAAGGCTTCTATCTAGGGGTATAGTGAGTATTTTGGACCCACAGGTACTTCACAGATTTTGATAACGTTACGTTGTCAAATTGAAAATTTACTTTTTTTCTCAAAAATTTCTCACTTTTTCAAGAGGTAATTCCAAAAATGTAACCCAAAAGTTTGTTACCCACTTTTTTATGAGCGCGGTGATACCTCACATGTGGTCTGAAACCTTTGTTTGGATAAATGGGAGGGCTTGGAACGAAAGGAGCAATATTTGAATTTTGGAAAGGAAATTTGGCTGAAAAAGATTGCGAGCACCATGTCGCATTTGGAGGACCCCTAAGGTACGTAAACAGCAAAAAAACAACACAAGTGACCCCATATTGGAAACTAGGCCTCTCAAGGAATTTATCTAGATGTTTGGCGAGTACCCTGAACCCCCAGGTGCTTCACAGAAGTTTATAACGTTGAGCCATGAAAAATAAAAAAATAAAATTTTACCACAAAATTGATACTTCAACCAGGTAGCTTTTGTATTCACAAGGGTAACAGGAAAAAAAATCACCATGAAATTTATTGTGCAATTTCTCCTGAGTTTGGTGATATCTTATATGTGGTGGAAATCAACTGTTTGGGCACACGGCAGGGCTCGGAAGGGAAGG
Organism: Anomaloglossus baeobatrachus; assembly: GCF_048569485.1. Classification (NCBI taxonomy): domain Eukaryota; kingdom Metazoa; phylum Chordata; class Amphibia; order Anura; family Aromobatidae; genus Anomaloglossus; species Anomaloglossus baeobatrachus. The sequence continues at coordinate 715,417,225 of NC_134354.1, forward strand.
AGTGCCATTTGACTGCAAAATTGGCTGGAATCAATAGCGGATGCCATGTTGCATTAGGAGAGCCCCTGAGGTGCCTAAACAGTGGAGGTCCCCCACAAGTGACCCCATTCTGGAAAATAGACCCCTCAAGGAATTTATTTAGATGTTTGGTGAGTACCCTGAACCCCCACGTGCTTCAAAGAAGTTTATAATGTTGAGCTGTGAAAATAAAAAAATACATATTTACCACAAAATTGTTACTTCAACCAGATAGCTTTTTTTTTTTAACAAGAGTAAAAGGAAAAAAATCAGCATAACATTTATTGTGCAATTTCTCCTGAGCATGCTGATACCTTATGTGTTGTGGAAATCAACTGTTTGGGTGCACAGCAGGGCTCAGAAGGGAAAAAGTGCCATTTGACTGAACAATTGGCTGGAATAATTAGTGAACGCTATGTTTGAAAAAATTTGGAAAGCCCCTAAGGTGCCTAAATAGTGGAGGTCCCCCACAAGTGACCCCATTCTGGAAACAAGACACCTCAAGGCTTTTATCTAGGTGTATATTGAGCATTTTGAATCCACGAATACTTCACAGAATTTGATAAGCTTAGGTTGCCATATTGAAAATTTTCATTTTTTTCACAAAAATGTTGATTTAGCATCACATTTCTCATTTTTTCAAGAGGCAACTGTGTCGCCCTGGGCAAGCCAGGGGACACAGGTCAAACACCACCACACCCCACACTCCAGGTAGGCACATCACAGCTAACCACAAATCCTTGTTGCCTTCCTCCAGAGGTTGATGATGCACACCAGGGGGTGGGCCAGGCGGTTGGCTCCGCCCACCAAGGAGCTCACAGCTCTGGAGGCAGGAAGTAACCAGGCAGATAGCCCAGGCAGGGCAAGTGTGAAGAGCTCAGGGAGAGCTTGAGTGAGGAGTCTAGTCAGGGAGGAGGAAGTGGAAGGAGTGGAGGAGTAGTCTAGACAGGGCTAAAGTAAACAACTAAGTGAAAGTGAAGGAAGGAAAGTAGAAAAGGAGGAAAAGCAAGTAAAGTGACAGAAGAGAAAGACAGCCTGAAGGGTCCAGCTTTGTGAGGGCCAGAACAGCAAGGTCAGCAACGGCGGTGACTGTCTGGAGGGGGACCGTTTGGAAGTTCCTGGAAGGACCCCGTTGGCTGTGTGCCCGGTGGTCTGGAGCAGTGTTCCGAAGGACAGTCAGCACCAGGGCAGGGGCCTCTCGGACCCCGGCAAGGCTAGGAGTCGCCAGATTTGCCAAATCCGTCAGTGACGGGGACGCAGATCCCCCAACAACCAAGTCCCGATTGAAGGCAACAGCCCAACCCGTATTGGAGAGACACCGCCACCGCCACGGCACAAGTTTCTCAGGGCCAGCGCCTGCGGGCAAAGTGTAGAGCTCCTCCGGCCCAGATTGCAGCCGGGGAGCGGGTAACCGGAGGGAATCCACCGCTACCATCAGTCAACATAGGTGCAAGGAAGAGAGACATCACCATCACCTACCGGGAGTGCAGGTACAGCCGTCTGTGGGACCGTCCTACCAGCCGTTGGTTTACCGTACAAACTGTGTCCGTGTGTCAGACTGAGTGAGTACCATAGTGCCGCAAGGCACAGCGCTGCCCCCGCGTCCCTGCGCCCTCCAGGCCCTACACTCTACATCTCATCACCGGGCCCCGGGATCACCAACCCCTACCCACGGAGGGGCAACACAACACCTGGCTGCTCCGCATCACCATCCCCGGGACCCCCACACTGAGCAGCGGTGGTGCAATCACCACAACCGTGGGTGGCGTCACGAACTATAACAATCCCCACACCCAACAAACATCCCCTTTCACTCACGGGCGAGGAGTGTCGCTCGAGAAACCCCGGGATCCGGCCCACAGCTCGAGCCACCAGGAGCAGCTGCCGGACCCGAGCAGAAGGGGTGAGCGCGGTGTACTGACACCCTCCTCCCCGCCCGCGACAACTTGGCGTCACGAACAGGATCTTACCGCTCTGCCGTCAGGTAGAGGTGCGCCTTGTTACCGCCGGAGGCATCCGGCAGAAAAATTTCAGAAGCCGCCATCTTTGGCGCGAAAAGTTCCCGCTCGAGCGTCTTCTCGAGCAGTAGAGGCGCGAAGGCCAAGACCCCGCCCCGAGAGAGGAGGGGCCGGAAAGAGCTAAGGGGGACGCGATGGCGGCCGGCCGCATGTAGCCGTGGCTATAAAAGCAGGGACGCCAGGACCCTGCGGCCATTTATTGGTTCCTGGAAGAGGCCGCTGCTAAAGATGCTGAGTCCGACCAACAACACCGTGGTCCCCGCGCCCGGCATGGCGGCGTCGGTGGAAGTCCGGACCGCCCAGCTAAGCAGCCGTCTGCAGGTCCGCATGCAGCTCCTCCTGGAGGAGTGGGAGGCCGACATGGTGAAAGTGGTGGCTGCTGCGCGGAGATGTGAGGTGGAGGAAGATTTGGAGGAACGGGTAAGAGACCCACGTCCCTGTATTCCCGAGGGATCGGCCGCTGCGGCTGAGGGGCCCGGCCTACACCCGTTCACCCTGCTGCCTCTCCCGCTACCCGCGTTAGATGCTGCTGCCCCGCCACTAGGCCCGCTACCACCACCGCCGGTAGCGGTACCCTGCCAATCCGCCCCGGCGGACCGACCTGCAGCAGAAGCTCATGACCACCCTGAACCGCTTTTATGGAAGAAGCCAAAGGCCGAGCCCGTCAGCAAAGATGCACCGGAGGCACGGCGGGGATGCAGCTGCCAGGAGGCAGAGGCCATGTCACAGCGGGGTCCCTCATTACTGAAGGTGCCGGTCGTAGCCGACACGGAGGGACTCTGGCTGGGTCCGTCCCCCGCACACGCTGAACCGGAGCAAACAGAAAGTACTCCCGGCTGGGAGCGGCGGCAACAGCAGCTGCGCAGGGAGATCGATGCCCGAGAGGGGTGTAGAGCGGATGTGCATGCCCGCATGTATATGGAAGAAGATCGCCTGCAGCGAGCTACCCTTGGGGTCCAGAGCAGTGCACCATGTGAAGGTGGCACTAGAGCCCCACGAGTGAGAATGGACTGTTAAGCCGCAAAAGGCAGCGGAGCACCGCTGCACCGTCCCCGTTGGGACCACCACTTTGTAAGTTTGTTTGAAAAGTTTTGAAAGAATGAAAAGTGAAAATGATCCGAAGTTCACCTGATTCACCGTGTGATTAGCAACCGGCAGGAGCCGGCACCGTTGTCCCCGTGGGGACCGTTTAAAGTTTATTTGCATGGGAACTATCCATGGACAAGCCCATGAACTTGCAGGGCACCACAAACGTTAAGTGGCTTGTAAATATGTTGGGTACCGTTACCGTTTCCGCAATGCCGTCTCCGGAGAGGCAGGTTGGAGGGAGGGCCCTGAGCAGAGCAGGCCAGGGCCCAGCCACCAAAGGAACCGGTGGCCACCCTCTGGAGGGGAAGGACAGATCCCGCTCGGGTGACTGGTGCTGGACTGTGGGTCAAGGGGTGCTGCCTGGGTTTTAGGGGCAGCATCAGGGCCAGGTTGCTTGGGTGGGAGAGAGCGGAAACCGTAACCGTAAACCGTTGCAACGTTTAAGTAAATGTGCCTCCCGTCTTGGGAAGAGTTTATGATTAAAAATGTATTTATGTTTTGCTTAACCCTGTTATCCCCTTTTACAGAAAAATAAAACCGGTGTAGGACGGCAGCCCGCGGACGGTCTGCATTTTGCTAAGGGGGAATGTGTCGCCCTGGGCAAGCCAGGGGACACAGGTCAAACACCACCACACCCCACACTCCAGGTAGGCACATCACAGCTAACCACAAATCCTTGTTGCCTTCCTCCAGAGGTTGATGATGCACACCAGGGGGTGGGCCAGGCGGTTGGCTCCGCCCACCAAGGAGCTCACAGCTCTGGAGGCAGGAAGTAACCAGGCAGATAGCCCAGGCAGGGCAAGTGTGAAGAGCTCAGGGAGAGCTTGAGTGAGGAGTCTAGTCAGGGAGGAGGAAGTGGAAGGAGTGGAGGAGTAGTCTAGACAGGGCTAAAGTAAACAACTAAGTGAAAGTGAAGGAAGGAAAGTAGAAAAGGAGGAAAAGCAAGTAAAGTGACAGAAGAGAAAGACAGCCTGAAGGGTCCAGCTTTGTGAGGGCCAGAACAGCAAGGTCAGCAACGGCGGTGACTGTCTGGAGGGGGACCGTTTGGAAGTTCCTGGAAGGACCCCGTTGGCTGTGTGCCCGGTGGTCTGGAGCAGTGTTCCGAAGGACAGTCAGCACCAGGGCAGGGGCCTCTCGGACCCCGGCAAGGCTAGGAGTCGCCAGATTTGCCAAATCCGTCAGTGACGGGGACGCAGATCCCCCAACAACCAAGTCCCGATTGAAGGCAACAGCCCAACCCGTATTGGAGAGACACCGCCACCGCCACGGCACAAGTTTCTCAGGGCCAGCGCCTGCGGGCAAAGTGTAGAGCTCCTCCGGCCCAGATTGCAGCCGGGGAGCGGGTAACCGGAGGGAATCCACCGCTACCATCAGTCAACATAGGTGCAAGGAAGAGAGACATCACCGTCACCTACCGGGAGTGCAGGTGCAGCCGTCTGTGGGACCGTCCTACCAGCCGTTGGTTTACCGTACAAACTGTGTCCGTGTGTCAGGCTGAGTGAGTACCATAGTGCCGCAAGGCACAGCGCTGCCCCCGCGTCCCTGCGCCCTCCAGGCCCTACACTCTACATCTCATCACCGGGTCCCGGGATCACCAACCCCTACCCACGGAGGGGCAACACAACACCTGGCTGCTCCGCATCACCATCCCCGGGACCCCCACACTGAGCAGCGGTGGTGCAATCACCACAACCGTGGGTGGCGTCACGAACTATAACAATCCCCACACCCAACAAACATCCCCTTTCACTCACGGGCGAGGAGTGTCGCTCGAGAAACCCCGGGATCCGGCCCACAGCTCGAGCCACCAGGAGCAGCTGCCGGACCCGAGCAGAAGGGGTGAGCGCGGTGTGCTGACACCCTCCTCCCCGCCCGCGACACAACAACAAAACGTGGACTTCACAGGTTGTTATCCAATTTCTTGTGAGCGCAGGGATACCCCACATATGGCCAAAAATCTCTGTTTGGATAAATGGGAGGGCTTGGAATCGAAGGAGCACCATTTGAATTTTGGAAAAGTTGAAATAAATTGCGCACACCATGTCACATTAGCAGGGCCACTTGGGTACCTATACATCAGAAACCCCCCACAAGTGACCCCATTTTGGAAACTGGACCCCTCAAGGATTTTATTCAGGAGTATAGTAA